>NW_005871499.1:46208-140784 GCF_000147115.1 Myotis lucifugus
CTGGGGGGAAGGGAGGGTAGAGTTTGGCTGCCATCCTGCCCACCCAGCCCTTGATTGGGTTGGGAGAGTCCGTCAGGGGTGGGCCAGCCCCACCCCCTGATCAGGCTGGTTCAGCCCTGATGGGGCCAGTTCACTGGCCACAGTGGGCCTCATAGTGACTGGTTGTTCCGGTCGTTTGGCTTTATGGTCGCTGGCTTTTTATTTATATAGATAGCTCTATTTAGCATTCTTCTTTTAAGAAGAGCTTTTGGTCATCAACTTGGGATGAATTATAGTTCCTCCTTTAAAAGAGTGGGCTAAATTCCTTCCCTTCATCAGTTTCCAACCACAGGTCTTAAACAGAATGTGGCATTGTCTTTCATTTTATCTTTCATTTGGGTTCTTCATTCTCAGCAAAGCTGCTATGTAGGTATATATTGTGTCCTACAAATTCTGGTCTTCTATCTTGTGTTTCTCATTTAAATGTAAGTCTTTGTGCTATTTCCATCTGAGTCTTAAGTGTTTTATGTGTTTTGATTGGTGGTGAGTTTTTTCACATGAGTTTATATAGGTGTTTGTATTTGGTTTTAGTTTAGGGATTATTTTCTTGTGTTTATCTCAAAGGAGTCATGATGCTGATGAATGTATTGTAGTTTATTTTATTTTTAAAAACATGTTTTTATTGATTTCAGAGGGAGAAAGGGAGAGGGAGAGATAGAAACATCAGTGATGAGAGAGAATCATCTATCAGCTGCCTCCTGCACACCCCCCTCCTGGGGGTCGAGCACACAACCCTGGCATATGCCCTGACTGGGAATCGAGCCATGATCTCCTGGTTCATAGGTCAACACTCAACCGCTGAGCCACACTGGCCAGGCTGTAGTTTATTTTTGAAGAAACAGAATTATTTGTTTTAGGTACACTCTCTCCACTTCCTTTCCCACTTCCTCCCGCCCCCTCTCCCAAGAATATGTTACATCTATCAGGAAGCATGTTTTTTTTTGTTTTTTTTATTATGCCAGCAGCCATTGCCTACATACAATAATTCATTTAGGGGTGACCAGGATATGTTTAAAATAAATTATACATGTATGGAATAAATTACTGTCAGTTGACTTTGCTTTTTTCATGAAACTTTGTTCTATTGATTAAATACAAAGTATCAAACTGCATGTATTATTCACTAAATTTTCGTTATTTTTAGGAAGAGTATCGACCAAAGTGTTTTTCACTCTTTTTGCCCTGCTTGGTCTCTTCATTTGTTTCTTCGGACACAGATTCTGGAAAACAGGTATTGTGTCTGATGTAGTTGCTATTGCATGCCTCATGGTCTTTTTTCTTAAATGCTGTGGGGAATTGATGATCTGTAAGGAGAGTAAGCAACTGTTGACCTCCACTGTCTTCATAAACTTGTGGTTGGGTTGTTTTAGTAAAGATTCTACTGAGTTGCTCTGCATTTTTATTTTTTCTCTTTTCGCAATAATGGAGTTTACCACGTCCTCTTGTTAGTGGAATAAAATGTGATTTGTGCAGCAAACTTCTTCATTTGCTAGATTTCCTAGTTGGTTAAAGATAACAGGTTAGGAATCAGGATGTCAGTGTAAAAAAATATATGTATGTGTGTGGATTTCAGTGTTGGTGGTCGACATGGTTTCATATAAATCAGGCTGTAGGACTCCATGTATAATTCATTAACAAGGAGTACAAATGGAGCATCAGGGGGAGAGTGAACTTAATCCTGATCTCATAAAACTCTTTAAACTTGCTTAAACAAATTGTTTGAAATAGCAATTCCTTTTCCTCCATCACTATACCTTTTTTTCTTGATTGAGAAGAGATGATTGTGAAGAATATTTAACTCCTCAAAGTGTAGAATGATTCTGTAACAAAGAATTTAATTCCTAAGCTGCATATAAGGCCCCAAAGATATTACTAGGTATTTTAACGGATGAAGATAATAGTTGGATTGTTCATTCTAAAAAGGAAAGGATGAATTAAAAGGAGACATAAAAGTCACATTTTGCTTTGGAATATTTTGTGTGGCTTTTTTTTCTTTTTTTACCTTTTAAATTTTATTTTCTCTTAAGTTGAAATTTAGTGTGCAATTTCAGATCAGACACAATGACAGAAGTACTATTCTTATTTTAAGAAGGAAGTATAACTGTATTAAAATGAGCTCTGAAATTAATAACTTAGCAATTGAAATTGACCTAAATACAAGAAGGTATAACCTATGGTTAGCACTTTAATAGTGTACCCATTTAATAGTAATATTTACTCCCCATAAATTCTACATTTTCCCTGCCTTTTAGATAATTATTTCTCTCCTCCAAATGCCCTAATGTGGAAGCATGAATTTATACATTAAATACTTAACTTGCATTGTAAAAAGAATACCTAACCATAGCTTGTGTTTTTTTCCTTTCCTGATGGTTTGCTACTAGAATTATTCTTCATAGGCTTTATCTTCATGGGATTCTTCTTTTATATACTGATTACCAGACTGACACCTATTAAGTATGATGGTAAGTAAAATAATATAACTTAATTAGGTGTTCAAAAGGAAGATGCTGTGTTTACACTCCACCTTTGCTTCTACAGTTTGTCCAGTATTGTGTATGATATGCTATTTTGTGTGTAAAATAATGTAAAACCTGTAGTCTAAACATCATTTCTAAACTGCTTGTTCAGACCTTCTCGTCCAAGTTTTTGGTACTTGGTAAATTACTTGGTATTTAGGGAAATGAAAGGTCCCTATGGATTATAAACCTGTGTTTCAGCTATGTGGTATACTGAAATATGAGATATATAACAGTCAAAATGTTAAGATTTTCTTCACCTTAAAACAGTGGTTCTCAACCTGTGGGTTGCAACCCCTTTGGGGGTCGAACGACCCTTTCATAGGGGTTGCCTAAGACCATCGGAAAACACAAATATAATTACATATTGTTTTTGTGATTAATCACTATGCTTTAATTATGTTCAGTTTGTAACAATGAAAATACATCCTGCATATCAGATATTTACGTTACGATTCATAACAGTAGCAAAATTATAGTTATGAAGTAGCAACGAAAATAATTTTATGGTTGGGGGTCACCACAACATGAGGAACTGTATTAAAGGGTCGCAGCATTAGGAAGGTTGAGAACCACTGCCTTAAAACAAACACAACCCCTCTGTCCTTGTCTTGTTTAACAGAATGCTTGTCATTCCTTCTTCCTCAGCCCTAATGTATAGGTCAGTGATGGCGAACCTATGACACGCGTGTCAGAGTGACACGCCAACTCATTTTTTTTGGTTGATTTTTCTTTGTTAAATGGCATTTAAATATATAACATAAATATCAAAAATATAAGTCTTTGTTTTACTATGGTTGCAAATATCAAAAAATTTCCATATGTGACACGGCACCAGAGTTAAGTTAGGGTTTTTCAAAATGCTGACACGCCAGCTCAAAACATTCGCCATCACTGGTATAGGTTGTGCCAAGTCATGCCTGTCACCAGTCCTGGGAGGTTTAGCCCTCCAGCTAGGGTTCATGCCTCAGACTGGTTCCTCCTCCTCCTCCGGGGAGAGAGAGAGAGAGAGAGAGAGCGAGAGCATGTTGGTCTCATGGCACCACTGAAGAGCCCACCCACCTCTGTTGGTGCCTGACCAACTTAAAGGCTAAGGGCGGCCCTGGCAATGGTCTATTGCGTCTAAAGCAGGCAGTCAGAGAAGCCACCTCTGGTCACACAGTTCCTCTTCTGTCTTTGTGCAGTTCGTCTGGTTCTGACAGCCATCGCCGGAAGTCTTGGTGGGATTTTCTTGGTAGCTGCTTGGTGGCGATTTGGCATCCTCGCGCTCTGCATGCTGTGTGTTGGACTAGTGCTGGGCTTCTTCGTCTCTTCAGTGACTTTCTTCACTCCGTTGGGTAAGAGATGCGTGACTCAGTGTTGCGTGCGTTCAGTTTATTGTTTGAAAGGTCTTATTTGGGCTCTCTAGGTACAAGTACTGCTCATCAGGGATGTGGGGTCTTCTATAGAGTTCTGGAAATTGGCACTTGATGATGTGGCACTTTAGGGAGGGCCAGTACAAATAAGAAGCCCTCTTTCCTCAAAGATACCTGTACTAGATGTCTTATAGAAGGCCTTTAGAGACAGCTTTGTTCCTATTTCTGAGATAAGGTGTGTGTCTAAGTCTGTTTCTGTTAGAATTAGTGGAGGGAAAATGCATTCTTAATATATAGCAAAACAGTGGGTTTTGTTCTTCATTTTTTTAAACCCTGGAACTCTTTCCTCAGACGAATCTTAAGTAGAAGCCCAATAGAGCCCGCAGGTAAATTGGGTGCTGCTTTGACAGCAGCTGACTTGGGGAACTCAGTGCTTTTCTCAGTCTTCTCTTTTACCCCGAACCTCCACTCCCACCCTTTGCCAAACTTTGTGCTCCTCAGGCACCTACTTGTAGTCATCTTGGGGCCGCAGCACAGGGATGGTTCTGTTTTTTTGTTGTTGTTTGTTTGTTTTGATTTTTTTTTACATAATTCAGTTTCGATCCATGTAAAAAATCTGGTTAACTTGTAAGTTAACTTTCTTTGCAGTTGTGCAATAACTTACATTTTCTGATTGTTGTCAAACATGGAAAAAGGGTATCTACATTCCAAGGAACTCTATTAGGCTATTTCTTTTTTATGTTTTATTTAGTTTTTATATTGCAATATCAGATTAAAGTAGATGGAAATGTTAGAAATAAGTATAGTTGTCTTTTGAGGCTATCAGCTTTGAGAACACAGGGTATAACAGAATGTAGTTGGTGCTCTATAAAGATTTTTTTTTTAAGACCAGAGAGAATTGACAACCTTTACTGACCATTAAGAGGCCCTTTTGTTCTAATTTTAGCAAACCTAAAGCCAGGTTCATTCCCACAGCCCCCCCCCCCCCCCTCGTTTGCAGGTAGCTTTTTTTATTTTTTCAATTAGTGTTAATGAGAATGCAGATTGGTGCAATCATGATGGAAAACAGTATGGAGGTTCCTCAAAAAATTAAAAATGGAACTGCCTTCTGACCCAATGATTCCACTTCTGGGAATATATCAGAAGGAACCCAAAGCACTAATTCAAAAGAATATATGCATCCCTATGTTCATTGCAGTGTTATTTACAGTAGCCAAGATATGGAAGCAACCAAAGTGCTCATCAATAGATGAGTGGATAAAAAAAGCTGTGGTACTCATGTACAATGGAATATTACTCAACCTGAAAAAAAAATGAAATCTTACCATTTGCTACAGCATGGGTGGACCTAGAGGGTATTGTGTTGAGTGAAATAAGTCAGACAGAGAATGACAAATACCATATGATTTCACTTATATGTGGGATTTATAGAACTCCTACTCTTCCAGGATACATGGGTCTCAAGATGTGGGGCCACCTTCAGGTGGACTGAGTGATGGTGCCACTGTCAGTATTAAATAATTCTCAGGCCCTACCTGGTTTGGCTCAGTGGATAGTGTCGGCCTGCGGACCAAAGGTCCCGGGTTTGATTTTGATCAAGGGCATGCACCTAGATTGCAGGCTCCTCCCCGGCCCAGGCCCTGGTCAGGGCATATGCAGGAAGCAGTCAATCCATGTGTTTCTCTAATATCAGTATTTCTCTCTTTTCCTCTCTCTTCCACTCTCTCTTAAAAAATCAATGGAAAATGTCCTTGGGTGAGGATTAAAAATAATAATAATAATTGTCAGGCTTAAATTCTCATTGTTTAAATTTATTTATAAATAGGAGTTCTAATATGTTCATCTTGGGTCACCCAAGGTGTGCCACCTTTTGGAAAAATTTAGTAGGAACAGATAGGTGGTTAGCTCCTGTCTTTCCTGATGCATTAGGAGATCACATCTTCCAGTATGCAGTGGCTTGGCAGGATCTGATTGATGGTAAAAATCTACTAAATGGATTTTGCTGCCTCAATTGGGTGGGAGTTCATATCGTTAGCTCTAAATCCCATTTCCTTGTATTTTTTACTTTGCAGTACAAAATCATGGAATCATAAAAATTTAGAGCTGGAATGGATGGTTTGGAGTTTGGAGATGAAGTGGTTCTATCTTCTCATTTTATGGGTTAGGAAACTGAGGCCTAGCTTCACAGCCTGTGATGGAAGAGCATGGATTAGTCAGGCCTCTTGTAAATCATCCTGGGAATAAATGCAGAGCATTTACCTGCTTGATTTTATTCCCTCCCTTCTATCTGCTGGGACACACCTTTCAAAGGTGATTGTATTGACAGCTAAATGAAGAAAATGAGAATTCATTTCTAAGTGCCAACACATTCTCTGGTTGTTATACATTAAACCTTCTACGTATGTCCATGTTCAGATGTTGAGAAAATGAAATTTAACGTAGTGAACATGTCTACTCTTTATTTCTTTTTGCTTTTTCAGGAAACCTAACAGTATTTAGTAATGATGCTGTGTTCTGGGTGACCTTCTCTTGTATAGTTGTTCTCATTCCAGTAATTTTCATGGGCTGCCAAAGAATAGTAAGTGTTTTTCATCAACAGTTAGATTTATTTATTATATTGTCCTGGGCCTTCAGTTGTTCACTTATTGCATCAGTTTGCATGTTTTATTCACAAGTACCATATGATTTCACTTATATGTGGACTCTAATGAACAAAATAAACTTAACAAAGTGGAGACAGACTCATGGATAGAGAACAGACTGACAGCTGGGAGTTGGGGGCTGGGTGAGAAGGGTAAAGGGATTAAGCAAAGACTCATGGACACAGGCAACAGTATGGTGATTGCCAGAGAGAAGAGGAGTCGGGGGAGAGGGAAGAGAGTAAAGGCAGGGGGTAAATGGTGATGGAAGGAGACTTGACTTGGGATGGTAAACACACAATATAATATACAGATGATATATTGTAGAATTGTGTTCCTGAAACCTATATAATTTATCAATCAATGTCAGCCCAATAAATTCAATAAAAAATAAAATTTAAAAATATGCTTTTAACAGTGGGAGCAGAGAAGGTTGGACTCACTGTAATGCAACAACCTGATGGATCATTAGCCATCTCTGCAAAAGAGTGGTTCTTCGTTTAATTAAACTTTATTGTTGAAGTTCTTTCACAGGGAAGATACCTTTTATATAAGGTAAACTGTGTTTTAAGAACTCATTATGGGTGTCAAAGATTGTTCTTAGTTTATAGGTAACCTTTATTCAGCTCTAAGACTTGGTCCTTTTCATGTGAGCAGAAGTGATTCCCTGTGTTTGAGGCCAGTGATAAGCGTTAGCAACTATTCTTGTTCTACCAGAGGTAAAGCCTAAAATTTCCCTCTCTTCCACAGCTGAACATCCTGACTTGTGGATTCATTGGCTCCTATTCGGTGGTCTTGGCCATTGACAGTTACATGTATACAAGTCTTTCTTACATCGCTTTGAACGTACTCAAGAGAGCACTCAGCCCTCATTTCCGCAGAGCTTTCACAAATGTGCCTTTTCAAACTAATGGTAAGACCCTAAATCCAAGAATCAGAGCGATACTCAGTTAGGAATATTGGCTCACCTGTGCTAACAGAAGCACTTGGTAATAGAATGAAAGAAGATTAGCTGGAGGAAAGAAAGTTAACTGTGGGCACTGGTCATAAAATATTGGATTGTGAAGGACCCAAACAACTGGTTCCTTTACAAGCTGTCTGGACTTTCACGTGACTGTAACAGAAAATTCCTATCTTCAAATATAAGATTATAGTTTCTTCACTCATTCCTTGGTTTGTAAGTAAGGAAATAACATATGTTTGGACAAACTCACCACAAACACTAATATTACTAAGAAAAGATGACATAAATTTAGGTAGGCTATGAAAGGTTACATGTTAGATCTGCTTGGTTTTGAAATACGCAAGTTCCAACTGTGCGTTTTACTGTTTTTTAGACTTTATTATCCTGGCAGTATGGGGCATGCTGGCTGTCAGTGGAATTACGTTGCAGATTCGGAGAGAAAGAGGGCGACCGTGTTTTCCTCCTCACCCGTACAAGTTATGGAAACGAGAGAGGGAACGCAGAGTGACCAACATCCTGGATCCCAGCTACCACATCCCTCCATTGAGAGAGAGGCTCTATGGCCGATTAACCCAGATCAGAGAGCTCTTCCAGAAGGAGCAGCCAGCTGGAGAGAGAACACCCCTGCTTCTGTAGATGCCAACGGCCTTGGTCAGTGTGATCCTGAAGAACACAGGCACTGCGGCAGCTTTGGTGTTTGTGCCCAGCCTGCTTCAGCCATCTCCAGTGCAAGTCTGATAAGAAAACAGGCTTGTGTATCTGTGTGCGGTGTCCTTACCGATGCATGGAGATTATAATTCTAAGTGATGAAAAGATGACCAAAAAATGGGTGGTAGGGAAGCTTTTCCTTATTCCAAAATACTTGAGAAATTACCTCTTGGTTTACATGATCAACTTGTTCCATTAAATAGATACACACACGCACACGCACACACACAAATTAAAAAACTGATTCTCACATAAAGCCGTGGTGTTTTCTTTTTACAAGTCCTGGAAAATTTCTCACACTTTAGTCCGTCTAAACCTGGGGGGCAGGGGCACAGAGGATGGTTTGAGTGTTAGACTGAGTTTTTTGCTACTGTTTAGAGATTTAGGGATTTGATACTGGGTCTTTGAACTTCTGAGTCAAAAGGAAAACTAACTTAAAAAGTCTGATTACTTAATTGCATCTCTGTTAGTATCATATAGTAACAAAAGGTGTCATTCTTTTGCTTATTTTTGTGATAAAAAACACATTTACCATATCATTTTAAATGTATAGTTTTTGCTTTTTTATTGTTTAAAGTGGTAATTTAAATAGCTAAATTATTTCAATTTGAAAATAGATCTAATTTATATAGATAACAGAACTTTTATATGGATGATTAATTTATATTCCAAATAATGGCCTGGTTTTTTTTCCTGGCCCTTTAAAAGAGTATTGATAGCTGATCTCTAATTTAAACCATATTAAGTGACATAAATTTTTGTTTTGTTAATCTTTACCTGCATTTTGTAGTTCTTTCGGCTAAATTAGTTATTAGCATTGATGTGAAATACAATTTCAAAAAACCTCTATATGAAGCCCTTTGTACCATCTGTGTTTAATGTGATGAGGAAGTCAAAGCACTCAGTGTTTAATGGAGCTACTTTTGAAGTAGAGGCTTGGCATTTGTAAGGAAAGTCCCTTCAGTTTTAACTTTTTTTTTTTTTTTTCATCATGAGAATGTAACCTGGGTGCCCTGGGCTGCATAGCTGCTCCTCATGGCCTTTTAACTGTCAGAGCCTCTGCCACCAGCTCTGCCTGGGACTTGACATGTCTGAGTGACAGGGTGGTTGTATGCACATTTGTGAGTTAACCACCATTTGAAATGATGCTGCTTTAGAGTTTTTTCAAAGCACAATAGATTTTTGAAATTTCGGGTAGCTGGAAAATTTTCAACTTTTACTTTTGAAAGTGTCTTGGAAATGATTTATTCTGTAATCCACACTATTTATATAACCGCAGTAACACTTAAACTTCAAGGAAATTTTTTTTTATAATTCACCGTAGGGATTCTGACTTCTGCCATATCTTGGTATATTCTAACAAAGTTATACAAAATGTTTGTGAGTTATTTTCTATACCATTAAAACGCACTGCCAGTGAAGATTGTAAAGATACAACACACTTTTTTGGAGGGGGATACAAATTGTTAAAATTTATGTTAATTTGTGAGTAATAAAAAGCTCGTTTGTACAATTTTTAAATAAATTCCTATTTTGAAAAAAATGCTAAAATGTCTCATTATTATAAAAATCTTATAAAATTTTTTTGACAACTATCTTTGTACCACAGTAACAAGACATAAGAAGACAGTTTCATAGCTATAAAAACAATTATTTAATTAAAAATAATTATTTAAAGAATCAGTTTAAGCACAAATGAAATCATAAGAAATGAAGGAAATCTGGGGCAAGCTGATGTCTTTAGTGGGTTAGTTCATTAGAACTTCAGGTATGTCAAACTGAAGGAAAGTAATAATATTGGAAAAGTATACTGTCCTATTTTGTTTCTGATAACCTGTTATAGGCTACCTACCATGTTTTCAAACCACAGTAGCTCACCAGTGCTATAGATCAATTGAGTTCCATAGAAGATGAGATAGTAACTGATTTTAACAAAGAAATTGCTAGTATATTAGGCCACAAATGGACTTTATTTATTTTTTAAAAATATATTTTATTGATTTTTTTTACAGAGAGGAAGGGAGAGGGATAGAGAGTTAGAAACATCGATCAGCTGCCTCCTGCACACCCCCTACCGGGGATGTGCCGCAACCAAGGTACATGCCCTTGACTGGAATCGAACCTGGGACCCTTCAGTCCCCAGGCCGATGCTCTATCCACTGAGCCAAACCGGTTAGGGCTGGACTTTATTTTTTTAAAAGTATATTTTTACTTATTTCAGAGAGGAAAGAGGAGAGAGAACCATTAATGATGAGAGAGAATCATTGATCGGCTGCCTCCTGCTCACCCCCTACTGGGGATCAAGCTGGCAACCCAGGCATGTGCCCTGACCAGGAATCCAACTGTGATCCTTTTTTTACTTTTAAAAAAGGCTTTATTGTTGCAAGTATTACATAGGTCCTCCTTTCCCCCCTATTAACCTCTTCCAGCCCACTCCCCCCACCCCCCAGGCCCTCACATTGTCCGTGCACACAGGTTATGCATATATGTATACAAGTTCATTGCAAACAGTTATCTCTTGGTTCATAGGTCGATGCTCAACCACTGATTCACACTGGCTGGGCAGGAATGGACTTCAGAAATCATGTTATCTGAACCCTTTATTTTATCGTATCATAATTATGTTGTTTTTGTGGTGAGAATAATTAGGAAATCCTTGACGAAGGAGCCAATTATATGAAGTCAGTTATAAAATAGTGCCCAGACCAAAATTTGGGATGCCTGACTCCCTTTCCAAATGTGCTGTTGCGCTATCATAAAGAAAATGTACATCACTGATTACTTCTCATTTTTCTCTGGTGAACTGGCAGGAGGCTTCTAATGTTAATATTGCAATGATCTCTTCTTTGGGAGCGGGGGGGTTACAATTTTATGCAATGAAAACATGTTTTTTCCAAGTTAATTCTCTGAGGTCCTAGGTTGTTATCCATTTCAAAGAACATAATACTAAAAAAATTCAATATCCATACTTATCTCCATAGCAGCATTTGTATAGAATGTTTTAGTATAAAGTTCACTCCTTGATGTATTTGATACCTGTTATTAAATATCATTAAAACCCCAAGAAGAGATAAACCCTAAAAATAAATGTCAGCATTATTTTCAAATTAACTTGGAGAGCACACCAATTTTAATCACTCATCTTTATTGATAAAATAGGCTCCTATGCACTACACACCTTCAGAATAAATGTAAGGTTCTGCTTAACAAAAAAGTATGGGGTGGAGAACTGTTTCTATATGACAAAGTAAATGTCTTTAAATAGCAAGATCTTAGAATTATATCCAAGTAAGAAGACTAAGAATAAATTAATTCAACTTATTGGTTTACAAAAATAATTATCAAGTAATGTTTTATAATAGAGCTGCCTCAAACTGCCTCAGACAATCTCAACTGTGTAGCTTATTTTCTTTCATTCTAACTTGGGATAAAAACTATATGAATGAGTGTGCCATCAAATTAAGGAATACTTTCCCAAAAACGAATAGAAAAGTTAAAAAATAAAAACTGTCATTTATTTATAAAACATTAAGGCCTCTGAATGAGAACAAAAATCAATTTAATGTTTGGGTCAATAGCCCTTTTCTATTCAATCAGCCCTATCAACCCCACTTACCCCAAACTTAAGATAGAAAAATTCTGAAAAGTAGTTTTTAATTTTACCAATATATGAAATTATACATAAAAATTACCATGTAAATATTTAACAAATTTATACTCAAAAGTAAATTTTCTATTATGCTAATTTTAATATGTATTTAATATAAATGAGCGTAATATATTTATATCTGACACTTCTCTGATCTTTTTATTCTGTAATCACCAAAAATAAGAAAAAAATTACATTTCAATTGATAAAGCACATTTCTATTTTTGGTGGCTTTTAAAAATTTACATACTGGATATATATTTTATTAAAAAAATAAAACAAATATTCCTAACTCCATTGATTTTTATTCCCTCTTTAACTGTAAAGTTATAAGAAAAATCTCATAGGTTATGAGGACCACATGGGTGCTTTTAAGAATAGATCCAGAAATTACTTTTTTAATTTACTTTTTCTATCTCACTTAACAGTTACTTTTAAAAAAGGGACTCTGAGGCAGAGGATATCCCAACTTACTTTGAAATAACCATACCTAGCTTGCTTTATCAAACATTTCAACTGTTAGCTAAATGAGCTACACAGTATCCTTAAATATCAACCACATAAGAGAAAAATCTCTTCATTAATGATTTAAAAGCAGAACTTATTCTTTCAGAGTAGTTTAACCTACTAAATATGTCTCTTATAAGATCTTCTTTCTTAGAAAGTAGTATTTCTTCTCTTTCATTCCTGAAATGCTATCTCATATGCTTAGCAATTATGGACAATTGTTTGCTGAGTATTATAGTAAGTTAGCTAAAATTAAATTACCTTTTTTGTGTATGGTGTATATAAGACATTCCTACAGCCTTTCAAACTGATTTTTTTTTTTGGACAAGAATTTAAATTAATGGGAAGGTAGATAGGCAATCATTAAAGCTAAAGTCTCATGGTACATAAGCTATTTGTTAACTTTGACACCAAACAGGGAGGATAAAACTTAGTATGATGATCTTCCACTCACCAAACTGTGGCAAAATGTGTATTTTAAAATTGGGATAACTTCATGAATTCCCACACATTTACTGGGAATATTCCAAGTATCATCCGGAAAGCCAACAGCACTACTGGAAGCTCTTGAAATGTTCAGCAGTCACTGTAAAAATCTTCAATTTGTTCAGCAATTAACAAACTCTTGTTTCTACTTTTCAACTGTATTTTGGAATAAAGTCTATAACCATGAACTATGCATTTTTTGTTGCTACCTCTTAAAAATGTCATTTACAGTGCACTGTACATATTAAAGGGGAAGAAAGAGTAGCGTGAGATTGATTTTCCTGTTAATTCATTAACGTCAGTAGACCAGTCCCAGGGATCATTTGGAGCCTTGTAAGAAACTCAGACTCTTCAGCTCTTCCTCAGACTCAGGTCGCTATTGGTCACTAATGCTGACAAGGAAGTATTTTCTGATACATCATCTTTTCTAAGGTTCAGAAACGACTCTCGGGTTATTTGAAGGATCTCTCTCAAGCCTTTGTTTTCTTGCTATAAGAAAATAAAGACAAAGATGCAGCCACCAAGTTAGCCAGCTACAAGAGCACAAACATACAGTATAACAAATAAGAAGCAAGTTCTGTAACTGACAGAAATGCACTGAATGATATATATGCAACTGAAGTTGACACCCTGAATCCAGAGAACACTTTATTTTAAAGAGGTAGGAATCATGTGTTCAATGGCTTCTACCTCTGCAAAGTCTTCTTATTTATGCAGCTATAATTGTAGACAGACCCTCAGAAATTGCCTTATTTTAACATCTAGATTTATATTTAAATACACTCAGAAAGTTTGTGAGTAATACCCTGGGACTACAACCTCTTAGTACTTTAGTACTTTTATTACCTCCATGATAGCATGGAATACAAGACAAGCCATCTGGTTTCTTACCTTACAGGAATTTGACAACAGGGTTGGTTGAGTAAATCATGATGTTTTTCAAAAAGGAAAGTAAGTGACCAAATCTAGACCAAAAGGTAAACAACTTTGCCTTTTTTTCGGTAGATATTATAAGAAATGTGCACACATTTAAAAATAATTTTCATAATTTATTCTCTATCACTCTGTCTTTGATTTTACTTTCTAAGTTCAATGGTAAAAGGCAGGGATCAGCAAACTACAGTCTGGCTTGGGGTCTGTTACTGTAAATTAAATCTTACTGTAAATTTTGCATTACAATGGAAGAGTTGAGTAGTTGCAACAGACTATCTAGTTTGTAAAATCTAAAAAATTTACTATCTGGCCCTTTACTGGAAAAGTTTGAATCTTGTATGCTTAGAGAGAGAAATAATTTTGGCCCTGTACAACCATAATTTCAAAATGAAGCTTTTAAAGTACAAAAGTCTATTCTACTGATTCGGCTTATTCAACAATGGTTTATGCTTTCACTACACAAAATAAAGGACAATGATTTATGGGATATATTTTCTGGCATAGATCTTTGAGCAGTTTCACCTACTTTTACAATTTAAAACTTACTTCAAGCTGAAATATTCTTTCCTGTTCCTTACAACCCTGTTGCTCATCAATTTCAATGGCTTTCTTCATTACCGCTGCCATTTCAGTTATCTGGTCAATATGTGCTTGTAATTCCTGAAAAAGAGAGATGGGAGTTGCAAATTAGTGAAATACTGTATTATTGTTATTTTTGGATCCTCTCCTCTTTATAAAATCTTTACTGCCACTTAATATGAATGTAATATTCACATACTGCCATTTAACATGAATGTAATTAATATAATAAACAGATATTTACAAGAAAGCTGACTGACCATGATCGTGCTTTTGAAATTAGATTTTAGGACTAGAATTAAGACTAAGCAGCATAATTTAAGTAAACCCACTTGTAAGAAGAGAGCTCATATTTCACATTCCTTTCACTACAAATGATCAGCAACTTTTCTTTTTTGCACCTACCTATATGACTTGTCAAAGTAATGGGAAAGATAAAACTTCCTGACATATTCCACCTCTTTTCCCTGAAGTTTTCATGATTTATAAATCTTTTCTGTACTACCCATACCTAAAAATCGATCTCAATCCAATCTAGAACTTTCTCGATTATAATCCTCTTTGACAGCAGAAACTGTATCTTGTTTATATTTGCCTATTAGTGTTCAGTACTTAATAGATAATACATACTGAGTAAAATGAACATAGTTCTGCTTTTAAGTATTAAAATATTAAATGGCCTTCTTTGCAAACTTCAAAATACAATTTCAGTATAAAATAGTCATCCACTTTTTTAGTACAACAAGTAACACAAATTTCTTCCAATTCCATTCATTTTTCTTTTTTTGCACACCTGTACTAGGCAACAGAAATATGAATTCTGTTAAGACATGTTCCCTGATTTTAAGGAGCTTACAGTCAAAGTGAAAGATACAGACAAAACATTTAAAATCAACATAAACTTAAGAATAATAATTTTTTAAATGAAAACCTTCTACAAACCATTGTTCACTGGCACTTGAGGGTTCTTTTACTATATTAAGACCAAAAGTTAAATATAAAAGTTAATAGCTCTCCAAATAAACATTAAGCCTCTTAAGTAGTTGTATATTCTCTAACGGTAGAATGGATTTGAGTAGGACCCCCCCCCCAAAAAAAAACACACACAAAAAACCAAAAAACCAAACAAACTAGCAAACTATGGAGGAAATAAGATGAAGAATAGGAATATCTTTAGCAAACACATTTAATACTTTCTTAACCAACAAAAATGTAGGTCCTTTCTATACAATTCTAGTACACAGAAAAGGCAAAATATAGATCTGACATCGTCCAATATGGTGCTATTTAAATTTACATGAATTAAAATCAAATACATTTAAAGAAATTAGCAATTCAGTTCCTCAGTTGTAGTAGTGACACTTTAAGTACTCAAAAGCCACATGTGGCTCTCAGCTTCCATATTGAACAGTGCAGATAAAGAACATTTCCATCATTTCAGAAAGTTCTATTGGATGTCCCCAAATTAGATTATGGTAGCAAGAATGATATCAAGACAAACATCTGTCATATTCTTAAAAATGATTAAAATCCCTCCCAATATAAAGGAAGCATGTAATGTTTAAAAGTAAGTTAAATACAGATAACTGCAGGGACAAATTGAATAAGGGTAATGAGTAAAAATTTTGAATATGAACAGCTATCTCAGTTTATGATTTGATATCCTATGGGACTGACCTAGGTTAAATGACTACACAGGAAGCAAATAATTCCGTGCCTTTAAAATGGAAAACAAGATACCACCATTTTTTTTCCTTCAGGACAGAGTCTAAGAAAATCATCATGAAAAAAACCCCACCCAATTCTTCAATCAGAGCAGTATTTTTATAGGCCAAGTTCATGGATGATTCACTTATTACAATAAAATCTTTGGAGAAGTATCATAGATCTTTTATTGGGCACAAGAGGCCAGACCTGTGTTTTCAAAACTAACGGCAAGAAGTGTTAGCAAAATAATCCTTGAACTGTCTTGACATGCCTTTCACTTGTAACTTTTTTGCTTAGGTTTATTTCAATTTGGCTCAATAAAGACCAGCTATAAGTAAGGTAAAAAACAAACAAACAAACAAACAAACAACAGACAGACAGCTAAAACACAATGGAGTATACTATACTACACTTAATAACACATATGCAAAGGCATTTTATTATAAACTCAAACTAAAGGACAACAAACTGTCAAAAATCTGAGTTAAAACAGTTCATTTAATAATTTGAACAAAATTTTTATGAAATCAGATTAAAATGACTGCCAAGAACATATCTTTGATGTCCAGAAAGAGAATAACTGTTTAAAGTTTACTAAATTTGCAGCAGCAGTAAGGGCAACAAAATGTAAAGCTCTCCTGAACAACCTTTAAGGCCTGCCCTTATCTAACAGGATGTGTATGATGCAATACACAGAGAATCAATGACAGATTTAAAGTTTCTACACTGAATATTTTTGCATGGCTAGCACAGCATTTTGAAACTTAATTTCATTTATGTGCTGATTTAATCTAGTAGAAAAATTCAATGTAAAAAACTCTTTAAATGGACCCCCCCCTTCCATCCGCACCCCCAAAATTGACTGTTTTATATAGTGTACATTCTGATTTGCTTCCAAGTGCCTTCTCTCCAGTCCATGTTGAGGTGCTTCAAGGATGTGTCGAGATGCATCAAGGAAGAATCCTTCGGAGCTGTTACGATGTACCATGTCAATCTGTAGTACAGAGTCATTATAATGTTAATACGGATATTATCCGTAATTTAAAAACTGAATGAGTGTTAGTTCATGCGTGTTAGCCAACTGTTTGAAATGTTTGCTTTTTTAAGATTTCCAAAAAGGCATCTGTTCAAAAATAATGAATAAAATGAATATTTGAATGAAAATGAGTTCTCATTTTGATTTTTAAATGTGTGCTCAAAAACTTTCAGATTAAGGGCAAAATTCTATATTACAGTAGTCCCAAAAGGGTCTCTTACTTCAAAATGCTGTTATGTGTGACTCTGTTACCCCTAAATGTGTTATAAAATTATTTTTGGGTTTAGGTATGTCAGAGCACTAGTACCTAAACATGTCCTAGAATCTCCTATTTCTGCACCTTAATCATACCAGTTTCTCTGCTCACCTACCTCTGCTTGTTGATGCCCAACCCCCACTAATTAATTCAAAACTGAATTTAGTTGGATTTCTTCCTTTCCTTACTCCTTCCCAGATGCTCTTCATGAGAACTAATCTTGCTTCCTCTACTATTCCTGTAATAATTCATATCTCTATTTTAGGATTCATCACATTTGACCTTATATCTGATAGTTATGTTTGTATCTGTATCTCCCATTACACTGTAAGCTCCTATTATAGAATAATGGAACTTATTCATTCATTCATTCATCCAATTATTAATAACTAAGCCAGTGCAAATGTTAATAGATGTTTGTTTAATTGAGTCAAAGTGTCTCCTTTTTGGGGAAAATCAAAATCACAAACATTAATATGTATTAGTTAGAATTAATAACAAGTAACTGAATAGTCATTTTATGGAAGGTAAGGATTGGCACATATGATGACGAACTTAATTTATATAATTAAAAAAAGATGGTTTACAACTATCTTAAGAAATGTTTCATTTTGCTAATTAATAAAACAGCTCTCTGGTGAATGGTAAAATCTCATGTGTTTCAGAAAACATTCACTTCTGTCAGAGCTACTACCAGATGGGAATAGCAAGCTGCAGTATCTTACGCTAAGCACTTTTTTTGGTCAAAGTATTCTTCTCTTTAAATCTTAAAAATTTATTTCTTAGATTATTTTTATTTTTTAAAATGTATTTTTATTGATTTCAGAGAGGAAGGGAGAAGGGGATAGAAACATCAATGATGAGAGATAATTATTGGTCAGCTGCCTCCTGCACACCCCTCACTGGGGATTGAGCCTGCAACCCGGGCATGTGCCCTTGACAGGAATTAAACCTGGGACCCTTCAGTCCGCACACAGACACTCCAGTGAGCAAAACCAGTCAGGGCTATTTCTTAGATTATTGAACAGAAGGACTTCTGAAATTTCTCAAGATTACATTTCTTGCCCTAACCGGTTTGGCTCAGCGGATAGAGCGTCAGCCTGCAGACTCAAGGGTCCCAGGTTGGATTCCGGTCAAGGGCATGTACCTTGGTTGCGGGCACATCCCCAGTAGGGAGTGTGCAGGAGGCAGCTGATCGATGTTTCTCTTTCATCGATGCTTCTAACTCTCTATCCTTCTCCCTTGCTCTCTGTAAAAAAATCAATAAAATATATTTTTAAAAAATCACATTTCTTTTAACAATAATTTTTAAGTCAATTCATCTTTGTACCTTTAAAAAACCTCTTAAGTTATACATTTAAATATAAATATTTTTATAATAATCTCATTAACAATAGATACATTTTACACTCAAAAGATTGCTACTTAAATATCCAACATTTTCCTTTTGGTTAGGAGACGAATACAGCATAATTAACTAACATTCAACTCGTATTTATTAATTTACTACTTTACTATTTGACACAAGACTACTAACTTCCTCAAATATGCAAAGTTGTCACACAAAGATCTATTTACTAGGTATTTAATTTTAATAGAATTAATAATTTAAAAATATCTACAAGCCCCAAGATGGAAGAAACATTTCAAAGAATCTAAAATGTGTTTCAATAGTTGAGAAAGATAAAAATGTCTTATAACAATCAATATTTCTTAAATAATATCAGTTATAACCACTAATAGTTAGTTCACCATTATCCATTAAAGAAAATGGCCTCATAATTACAATCTATTCTAATATTTTTATTCCATACCAGCAGTTAAAATTCAGTTTAAAATAAAAGGTAAATGGTAAAGATTATTCTACTTGTCTTCATAGCAGTTGTTAGCAAACACAAGGGACATACACAAAAGGAACAGACACAGGAATGACAAATGAACAGAAGGAAAAACACTAATTTTTAACCAGTTTAGCTATCTCTAAACATTATGTTCCTGATATGTGATTTGGGGGGAGGAGAGCAAATTTTTAGTATGTTGGTTCTTTTCCTCTCCCTGACCCCCTGTTCTTTCCATTATAATCAAGATGATAGTTTGGATGAATCAGCCTTATTTAGAAAATAGTTTTAAGGAAAACAAATCTATCTTTATCTGTGTTCAATTTTTTAAAAAAGTTTTTAGCATTCCAATTTTTGTTTTTGCAACAGATGTCAATACAGAAATCTATTTAAAGAAATATTTCTTAAAAGCAGACAACCTTATAAAAATAAATTTGAATTGAATACTTACCTTTATTTCCCAAATAAAGTTTACTTTTTAATATATATTAAAGCTACTAGGAACAATGGTAGTTAGAAGAGTAAATAAAATAAAATGATCTATAACAAGAAATGAAAAAAATAAGTTAACCAATTGTCCTTCTATTCCATTTCCAATTATATTTATAGAATGGATTACCTTTGAGTGCTGCTCTTTTAACTTCATTATTATACCCGGGTCATCTTTTTTGCTAGCCATTAGCAATCTAAACATTTGTTCACGATACTTGCTCATTATAAGTTCCAAGGCAGACTGATGTTCTTCCAAGGATGTACGTAATTCTATCAAGAATAACAGTATATTTTATTCAAACTTGAGTTAAAGATGTATAAAATATTCTCTTCCGTATTACTTTATTAAAAAAGCAACTTATAAAGAGGGTATTTTAAAAAGAAAACCTGATGAATTACAATCTAGCTATATAGGATAGTATAGAAATAAAAGATACCAAATGAAGTCCTTTATTAGTTTTTAAATTACCATTAAAACTCATTTTTTGAGAATCATTTCAATACCCATTCAATGAATAACAATTAGGTATCAGATGATGCTCTATATTAGGAAAACCAAAAGGCCATGGAGCTCAGAGTGTAGTCGAGAAAACAAATACATAAATAATTGTAATACAATGTGGTAAGTGCAGAGAGGCGCTCCACTCAAATATATATGAGAAGTCTGTGAAGAGAAATTGGTGAAAGCTTCACAGAAGTATGGTATTGAGGTGAACCTGCATTCCTTGAGCTGAAAAATAAAAAACATTCTAAGCAGGGAGGCATGAAAGTGACAGTACATTTAGGAACTAGTTTGGGATGGCAAAAGCAAAGGTTTCATAGAGAAGAGAGGTATGGGAAGAAGAAGAAAGAAAAGAAGGCTTGGAGTTGACTTTGAAGGCCATTGGATAAAGAAATAAGTATACAAGGAAACGAACAGGTTCCGTGACTTTAAGCAAAATGACATATAACAAAATCAATTTTACCAAAGACTAAATGACATAAAAAATAGTTAACTTCCTATAGCATTTCATCAACTATATAATGAAATGAACAAATTGATGTTATTTGAAGACCTGATGTTGTACAATGAGGGTTCTTAAGCTAAATAATATGATCAGATAATTTAAAAAAATCAATCTGATGCCAGTGTTGAAGATGGACTGCAGGGGATGGAATCAGGGAGACGAATTAGGATAGTTCAGGAAGAGACTATGAACACCTAAGCTGGGGAACAAAGTGGTGGGATTGCAGAGAATAAAATTGAGTTATTTCATAGGTAACAACAATGGCACAAACTGAATATTTAAAGTCAGAATGTAAGATGACTCCAAGCAAGGCAGACATTCAAATGTAGAACAGAAAAAAGGGCAATAGACCTATGAAGTAGAGATGACATTAACATCAAAAAGTAAATTTAGTTAATTATTTTCCCATGTTTGACAATATTAATTGATCCCAAGTTGACAGTACAATTGTAAAGTTCTCTCTCTTTTTAAAAAATATTTTTATTGATTTCAGAGAGGAAGGGAGGAGGAGAGAGAGACAGAAGTATCAAAGATGAGAGAGAATCACTGATAGGCTACCCCCTGCATGACCCACACTGGGGAGGGAGCCTACAATCCATCTGGGCATGTGCCCTGACTAGGAATTGAACCGTGACTTCCTGGTTCATAGGTCAATGCTCAACCATTGAGCCATGCCAGCCGGAAGCAAAGTTCTCTTTTGATTTGCTATATGTAGTAATAAATATATCTTGCCTTTGTTTTCTTGTTGCAATTCTCTGATTTGTCTGTTTTCTTGCTGGATTCCCATAACTAATGTAGACCGTGGCCGATGTCTTGCAACTTCATTAAGTTCTTGAATTTCTTCCTGATACTAATGAAAATATTAAAAAAGAACATGTGGGAAGAAAATATTTGAAAATGTAAATCTGAGTCATATATCAGATAAGGGTCTAGTATCCAGAATATATAAAGAATTCTCACAACTAAATGAATAAGAAAACCCAATTAAAAAATTGGCAAATAAGGTAAGTTCTGGGGATGTAATGTATAGCATGGTGACTATAGTTAACAATACGTATTGTGTGTTTGAAAGTTGCTAAGAGGGTAGATCTTAAATGTTCTCACCACACACATGAAAAAGGTAATTATGTCAGGTGAGGGAAATGCTAACTAATCTTATGGCAATCACTTCACAATATATGTGTATCAAATCATCACACTGTATACTTTAAACATATACAATGTTTTATGTCAATTACATCTCAATAAAGCTGGAGGAAAAACTGGCAAAGGATTTGAAGAGACAATGCTCTAAATAAAATATACAAATGACCAATAGCACATGAAAAAATGCTTAAAATCATTAGTCACTAGGGAAATGCAATTCAATATAAGATACCACTTCATAACTGCTAGGATGGCTTTAATAAAAAAGACAAATAACAAGTGTTGGAGAGAATGTGGAGAAATTGTAACCCTCATATATTATTGATGGGAATGTAAGATGTAACTACTATGAAAAACAGTCTGGCAGATCCTCAAAAAATTATACACAGAGCTATTATATGACCCATCCATTCCACTCTGAGTTATATACTCAAGATAACTGAAAACATGTCCACACAGAAACTTATACAAAAGTATTCATAGCAGTATTATTTATAATAGCCAAAACATAGAAATAATCCAAATGTCCATCAACTGATGAATAGTAGACACAATGTGACATATCCTTACAATGGAATATTATCCCATATAGAGGCCTGGTGCACGAAATTTGTGCACTGAGGGGGGGGGGGGTCCCCTCAGCCCGGCCTGCACCCTCTTGCAGTCTGGGACCCCTCAGGGGGATCAGGCCTAAGCTGGCAGTCAGACTGGCAGTCAGACATCCCTCTTGCAGTCAGGGGCTCTTGCGGTCCGGGACCCCTCGCTCCTTAACACTGCCTGCAACAGAGGTGGGAGATACTCTTGCCACCACCGCTGCACTGGCCAGCTGTGAGCCCAGCTTCTGGCAGAGAGGTGCTCCCCCTGTGGGAGCGCACTGACCACCAGGGGGGAGCTCCTGCGTTGAGTGCCTGCCCCCTGGTGGTCAGTACGCATCATTGTGACTGGTCGTTCTGCCAGTCGTTTTGCATATTAGCCTTTTATTATATATGAGAATAAAAGGCTAATATGCAAATTGAATTATCTATTTATATAAAAACCCTGGGTGTAACATCACGACCGAGGCTCGACCAACCGGAAGGAAGTCAGTCCTGCAGGGGTTGTCTTGGAAACGGCTGCAACCTCCCCGAGCTGTTTCCCATGAGGGCAGTGAGGTTTCAGGCAGGAACCCGCCCTCAGAGGGTGGACGCACTAAGTCCTGGGTCCTCTTAGCCACAGCTGTGCCCTCCCCAAGCTGTTTCTGGTAAGGGTGAGGTTTGAGGCAGGAACCGGCTTTTGGAGCCTGGACACAGAGTCCTGGGTCGTGTTGCCAAGGGCTGCACCCACCCTGAGCTGTTTCCCAGGAGGGCGAGGTTTGAGGCAGGAACTGGCCCTAGGAGCGTGGAGGCATATCTTTATAAAGTTTTAATACATTATATTAGAGGTTGTGGTAGTACTGTTTTACCCACAGCATCTACAGAAATTGCTGCAAATTTACTTCTTGGTGGAAGCACCTTTCATTCCCAATATAAATTACCCATTCCACTAAATGAAACTTCAATTTCTAGACTCGATATAAACAGTGAAGTTGCTAAAACTATTAAAAAGGTCCAACTTCTCATTATTGATGAATGCACCATGGCATCCAGTCATGCTATAAACGCCATAGACAGATTACTAAGATAAATTTGGGAGGAGGGAGCCCCATTCCTTGTGGAATCAGCTGTTGGTCAGCTTGCTGTCAGCAGCACGCCAGCCAGGAATCCCATTCACCTGCACCCTGGACCCTGACAGCAGGGAGGAGGGAATATGTCTTATAGTGAATGGTTAATAAAACTTGGAGATGGCAAACTTGATAGCAGTTTTCATTTAGGAATGGACATTATTGAAATCCCCTGTAAAATGATTTGTAATGGATCTATTATTGAAGCTACCTTTGGAAATACTATATCTATAGATAATATTAAAAATATATCTAAACGTGCAATTCTTTGTCCAAAAAATAAGCATGTTCAAAAAGTAAATGAAGAAATTTTGGATATACTCGATGGAGATTTTCACACATATGTGAGTGATGATTCCATTGATTCCACAGATGATGCTGAAAAGGAAAATTTTCCCATCGAATTTCTTAATAGTATTACTCCTTTGGGAATGCCATGTCATAAATTAAAATTGAAAGTGGGTGCAATCATCATGCTATTGAGAAATCTCAATAGTAAATGGGGTCTTTGTAATGGTACCAGATTTATTATCAAAAGATTACGACCTAACATTATCAAAGCTGAAGTATTAACAGGATCTGCAGAGGGAGAGGTTGTTCTGATTCCAAGAATTGATTTGTCCCCATCTGACACTGGCCTCCCATTTAAATTGATTCAACGTCAGTGTCCTGTGATGCTAGCATTTGTGATGACTATTAATAAATCACAAGGACAAACTCTAGATAGAATAGGCATATTCCTACCTGAACCCGTTTTCACACATGGTCAGTTACATGTTGCTTTCTCTCGAGTTAGAAGAGCATGTGATGTTAAAGTCAAAGTTCTAAATACTTCAGCACAAGGGAAATTAGTCAAGCACTCTGAAAGTGTTTTCACTCTTAATGTGGTGTACAGGGAGATATTAGAATTAGTTTAATCACTTTATCAGTCATTGTTTGCATCACTGTGTTTTTGTTGTTTTCATACCATGTTTTTGTCGTTTTTATATAATATCTCTGTTGTTATATCCTTTTGTTACTGTTTATTTATTAATAAATTTACATATTATTTTCATACACATTTTACTAATTTCCTTTCATTTCTCACACTTCTATTACAGAGAAAGGGCAAATAGCAATATTAAAATATTTCCGCTAATTAATTCCCTTTTAATGTGTACGAATTTTGTGCACTGGGCTACTAGTATAGGATAATAAAAGGCTAATATGCAAACTGAATTACATAGAATAAAAGGCTAATATGCAAATTGATCAAATGGCAGAACGACTGGTTGCTGTGATGCGCACTGACCACCAGGGGGCAGACGCTCAATGCAGGAGCTACCCGCTGCTGGTCAGTGCATCCCCACAGGGGGAGCGCCGCTCAGCCAAAAGCCGGGCTCACGGCTGGCGAGTGCAGCGGAGGTGGCGGGAGCCTCTCCTGCCTTTGCAGCAGTGCTAAGGATGTCCAACTGCTGGCTTAGGCTGGTTCCTACGGGGAGTGGGCCTAAGCTGTCAGTCGGACATCCCCCGAGGGCTCCCTGACTGCGAGAGGGTGCAGGCTGGGCTGAGGGACCCCCGACAGCACGAATTTCGTGCACCGGGCCTCTAATTTGGTAATAAAAAGGAGTGAAGCACTGATATCTGCTATAATATGGACGAACTTTGAAAACATTGTTAAATCAGTCACAAAAAGCCCAACATTGCAAGATTCTGTTCATATGAAATGTCTAAAATAGGCAAATCCATTGAGATAGAAAAATCAGTGATGGCTTGGGGAAGGGAGAATGGGGCTTTGGGGTGATGAGAATATTCTGGAATTAGTGATTATGGTTACACAACCTGGGAATATTCTAAAATCCAATAAACTGTACCCTTCAAAAGGTTAAACTTTATGGTATGTAAGTTTTATCTCAATAATATGTGCAAAATTATTATCTTTTTTAAATAACTAGGAATCTAATTTTATTTTCAAGGCATTTTTATGAGCCACTAAGTAACACAGTCATTATAACACTGCTGGTTCTAAATTTAGTTGTCAAATTCTTTTCACAGCTCAATATCAGATATATGTTCACTGGAATACATAAGACAAGCTACACAGTTAAGGAGGTATGTAATCTTTTTAGGGCAACAGAGTTGCAAAACAAATGAAGTAAACTTGTTCCATTATTTCCAGTTTTGATAAAAGCAGGATCCCAGGGTTGCTTCCTTTTAAAAAATGAATGAATTTCATGAGAGTAGGCTATGAATATACATTTCCCCCTACCGATTTCATAATATCAGAACTTTTATAATTCTCTTAGAGTTAAAAATTTTTATCAGAAGAGAGCTTTAAATGGTAGCTAAACTCCATGGCCCATTGGAAAGTCCTTACACATAACACTAAGGATAACGAGAGTGAAGCCCTTTTCATTTCTTCTTTAACTGGCAAGGTAGCAAATATAAATGCAATAACTGCAAAAGGTATAAAGTAGATATTACTCTGCATTATTTTAAAAAATTGTTAAATAACATCATCTAGCTAGTTTTATAAAGAAAAACATAAACATTTCCACATTATAAAAATATGAGAGCAAAATGTGTCTATACTGGTAAATGACATTATCTGGTCTTTGCCAAATGTATCTGGACTGAATAAATTCATGTATTTTATAAACTCAAATGTGTGTCTGTCAGAAAAATTGTGATCAAGTCTACAGATTTTAGAATATATATAAAATACATATTTCACCTGAGCAAAACAAAAAATTATAAAGTAAAATTGAAACATACATGTCAAGCTACCTTTAAATTTTAAAAAGAACATTCTAATTAAGCAGAAGTTAGTGATTTAAACAATACATAAATATCAATGATTGATTTTTTAAAAAATGAAATCAACAAAAAAGAAAAAAAAAACAAACCTGCTTCATTGCTTCTACTCGCTTGTTGAGAGCCGTGGTCTGCTCAATCAGAGATTCTGCTGCATCATCATGATCTCTCAGTCTCTCAACAAGAGCTTTGGCATCAGCAAGTGCCTTCTCAATTGTGCAACTCATTTCTAAAGGAATACCTATAATAAAAATTAAAATCAAGACTCAAAACAAAGGTGGCATATCATCCTATTTTAGTTTCATGTTCACAGAGATATGCTTCTGGAGCAAAATTTGTTACAGGACTGTTCACTGCAAGGGGATAGAAAAACATTTAAGAACACCCGTAGCTTTGCTTCTATTAGGATGGAACAAGACAAAGTGAATTTATAATATTTGAAAAAATTAGAATATATGCAAACAATTTGCAGACATAATAAAAATGCATGTAAAATACCATGAATTTATGATGGGGAAAAAAAGTAAACATCCAATGGATACATTTTATATCATACAGAAATAGTGTTCTTTATGAAGCCATTCCCTATCTTGTCATTTTTGAAAGATGTCACTTTATTAATCTGTATTCTGTGGTCAATCTGACTATAAGATCCTTCCTAGCTTTTGCTTGGTCAGGTGACCTGAGATAATGTTCACACACACTACTGACCAGCCAAAGTGGCCTCTATGTGTCATGCTGGCAGGTAGGGTCCCTCGGCCTGGCCTGTGGGGATCAGTCCAAAACCAGCTCTCCAACATCCCCTGAGGGGTCCTGGATCGCAAGAGGGAGGTTCTCAGGTGATGCACCCAGGTATCGGGCTCCCTCCTCTCTGGTTCCCGGGTGCATCACCCAAGAACTACTGCTGCCAAGTCACTGCAGCTCGGCAGCTCCTGCGTTAAGAGTCTGCCCCCTGGTGGTTACTGCGTATCATAGCTACTGGTTGGATGGCCGCTTAGCCTTTTATACACACACACACACACACACACACACACACACACACACACCATGAGATTTATATATATCCATTCATCTATTGTTAGACATCTAGGTGGCTTCCATATCTTGGCTCTTACTAGTAATGCTGCAATGAACATACAATTAATATATCTTTCTAGTTAGTGTTTTGTTTTTGGATAAATTCCCCAGAGGTGTAATTGCTGGATTGTATAGCAGCTCTATTTTTAATTTTTTGAGGAACCTCCAGTTTTTCCTAGGGGCTGTACTAGTTTACAATCCCAGCAACAGTGTATGAGGGTTTCCTTTTCTTCACATCCTTATTTGTTGATTTATTGATGATTGTCATTCCCACAAGCGTAAGACTTGGTTTACCTAGTCTTAGCCTTCTCTCTAACCTAAGTCAATCCAAATGGACCTCTAGAGCACTGTAGAATAAAATAAAACTGCTAAATAATCATTTTAATTAATTCAAACTGTTAGTAGCTTTCTGAACCTGAGGACTACTACCTAATAATGTCCTTTGGTCAACAGGACAAGTGTATTCCCATTTATCAATGAGGAAAGACTCAGGGATTCCAAATGAAAGGAAATGAATACAGCACCATGCAGCAAGGAAGGAGTCAAGCTAGTACCAGAAATAGAGTTTCCAATACCCAGGCTAGTGCTCTACTCAGGAGCCAAGGTGGATCCCAGGACCCTATTTGCTTTTAGATAAATAAAAACTATCTCAGTCTTCCTGGCTGGAAAAACAGAGCAAATTCCCCAACTCTATTTCACCAACAGGTCTTCCAAAATATTATAAAAATTGCATTTCAAGCCAGCACTAGAAAATAAATGGGAGTGTAAATGAAGAATAAAATAACAAAATTTCAAAATTTTTAAAAATATATATTTTATTGATTTTTTACAGAGAGGAAGGGAGAGGGATAGAGAGCTAGAAACATCGATGAGAAAGAAACATCGATCAGCTGCCTCCTACACACCTCCCACGGGGGATGTGCCCACAACCAAGGTACATACCCTTGACTGGAATCGAACCTGAGACCTTTCAATCCACAGGCTGACGCTCTATCCACTGAGCCAAACCAGTCAGGGCTCAAATATTTTTTCTTATAACTAGTAAAAGCCTAGCATCCATTTTTACTAGACATTAGAGTTAATTATAAGACCAATGGATGTGTACTGATAGGCTTTCTCAATTACAATTAACATTCACTTTAAAAAGTATTCTCTAGACTGCTAAAAAAATACTACTATCAAAATAAACTATATTTAAATTTTGCTTTGTAACTATAAAAATAATGCTATTCTGAGAAATGAATTTTAAACATCAGGTAATTCAAAGCATTGTTTTATTAGCATTTCAGAAAAACAGTGACACAGAGTTTCTAAGAATCTGCATGTTCATTTCCTGTATGTGAAACCACAGAAAAGTTTAGAATGTTTTATAATATGCATTAACTTTGCCACCTTTTTTGAAAAACATTGTGTTTCCCCTCTCTTTTTGGGTCGGTAAGTGGAGTGGGAGGGAGATTGTTTCCAACCTCTCTAACAAGTTTAAAAAAATATATTCCAGTTAAATAAAACATTTTAAAAGGGGTATTCCCAATTTATCTACCTATTTTTATCATGCTTAATTATTACTTACATTATCTCCTATAGGTGGGCCCAAATTACAGGTGAAATTTTTCTAAAGCAGGTTTTTCCCCTGCATTAGCTATATACTCGCCTACTTTACCACCCAAAGACACTGACAGTCAGACTCCTGGCAGCGGGTTCAGAACATTCTGCTGCTGATAAAAGAGAAACCACCACCCACCTATGACAGCAACTGACAGCTGTTAATTTTAGATTTTGGTTAACAAAATTTTAAAGAAATTCAAGTCACTCTTCTTTCTCTTTTACCCAAAAATTCAGTATCCTATAGTTGGACATACAGAAATACTGTGACTACCGATATGCCACTGAGTGTCTTCAAATATCAACAATCTACTTTAATTAAAAATTTTTATTGGGTTGCTCAGGCAGGTACCTCTAATGTCAATTAGTAGACAATAGACATGGAATAGGAAAATAAAAAGGCATAGTATGGCTTTCTCATAAACTTACATTCTAAAAAAAAAATCAAGACAAATGCATGTAACTTATATATAAAAATAATCAGCTTATACAGACATATCAGGGTATTTGAAAGCACAGAAAATTTTCAGTTCTTGAAAATGATGAAATGAACATGTCTGAGGGTTTATGAAGCACCTTTATGAAGATGAATTTTTAAGGTTGGACGGAATAGAGTTTGAAGTAGGGGCATAGAATAATGTTTTAAAATCACATGCTACCTTAGAATTGTGGCTAAATATAGGTTACATATACGTTCAAAAAGATATGACAATTCAAGAAGGAAATAACCTAATCTAAACCAGTGATTTCTAACCAATGGGCCAAGGAGCCATTGGAAGAGTTGCATACACCAAACACAGTCTGTAGTCTAAAATATTTCTCTCACACATATATCCCACTATTTTTCAAATATAGACGCATACTAGAATAACAAAATACAAAATTATTTAAAAGCATAGTTTTTTGCCATTATGTATAATCTCAATCAACAAATACAACTACTTGTGTGTTAGCGGTCCACTGTTCCTCATATTCAAACAGGTCAGTCGCCACGCCAGCGTGGCTCAGTAGTTGAGCATCAACCTATGAACCAGGAGGTCATGGTTTGATTCCTGGTCAGGGGATATGTGGGTTGCACGCTTGATCCCTAGTGTGGGGCATGCAAGAGACAGCCAATCAATGATTCTCTCTCATCACTGATTTTCTATCTTTCTCTTCCTCTCCTCTGAAATCACTAAAAATTAAAATTAAAAACACACACACACACACACACACACACACACACCAAAAAACAGGTCAGTGGCCATTTAGCTAATATACAATTTTCCTTCTGGCTCTAAAAATTCTATGATTTTTTTTTTTTTTTTAGAAAGTGACCTCTGACCAACTGTTCCACCTTCTTCTTCTTTTTTTAAAATATATTTTATTGATTTTTTACAGAGAGGAAGGGAGAGGGATAGAAAGTTAGAAACATCAATGAGAGAGAAACATCGAACAGCTGCCTCTTGCACACCCCCTACTGGGGATGTGCCCGCAACCAAGGTACATGCCCTTCCTGGGAATCGAACCTGGGACCCTTCAGTCTGCAGGCCAATGCTCTATCCACTGAGCCAAATCGGCTAGGTCTAAAAATTATATGATTTTTAAGAGCACTAAGGACTCCTATGGTGAATCTTTAGAACTATTACATTATTTTTATATAGGTGTATACATAAATAATGCCTGCTAGGCACCAAGTATTAGACTAGCGTTTGCTACAAAGATGAATTAGCCATGATTCCAGACTCAAGCTCACATATATGAACAACTAATACCACCTAATAAATACTGCAGAATTGTTTCAAGTGCTTTGGGAGCACAGTGGTATTATCAATGTCACCTGGGGAAGTCTGAGGTGACAATGATCTATGACTTGGGTTTTGATAGGTGGCAAAAAAAAAATAAAAAAAGAGTAAGCATTCTAGATAGATGGTACAGCACATACAAAGGCACAGAGCTGCCCAGCTGGTGTGGCTCAGTGGTTGAGTGTGGCCCTATGAACCAGGAGGTCTCAGTTTGATTTCCAGTCAAGGCACAGGCCTGGGTTGTGGGCTTAATCCCCAGTGTGGGGCATGCAGGAGGCAGCCGATCAGTGATTCTCTCTCGTCATTGACGTTTCTATCTCTCATCTCTCTCTCTTCCTCTCTGAAATCAATAATATCTTTTACACTAATAAAAGACAAACATGCAAATTGACCGTACCTTTGCTATACCTTAAACCACCAGCCAATCCGATCGACTATATGCAAATTAACCCAACCAAGATGGCAGCCGGCAGCCACGGAGCTGGAGCAAGCAGGAGGCTTGGTTGCCCCAATGATGGAGGAAGCCAAGCTTCCCGCCGCGGGCGGCTCTGAGCTCCACTCAAAGCAACAAAGTTTTAATTATAGAAGGTAAATAAACCCCAGATACCTGCTTTCAGCTGGCTGTGGCCACGGAGGTAGAGCCAGCAGGAGGCTTCCCTCCTGCCCGCCCTGGCCGGCTCTGAGCTCCTCTCAAGGCTACAAAGTTTCAATTATAGAAGGTAAATAAATCCCAGAATAAAAATAAGAAAAGAAAAAAAGGAGAGGCAGGGAGCTTCCGTCACCGGGGGGGCTTGGCCAGCCTGAAAATGGCCCTCAGCCCCTCACCCAGACTGGCCAGGCACCCCTAGTGGGGACCCCCCACCCTAAAAGGGGTGTGGCCAGCCTGAAAACAGCCATCAGCCCCTCACCCACGCTGGCCAGGCACCCCAGTGGGGACCCCCACCCTGAAGGGGGTGTGATTAGCTGCAAACAGCCATCAGCCCCTCACCCAGGCTGGCCAGGCACCCCAGTGGGGACCCCCACCCTGAAGGGGGTATGACAGCCTGCAAACACCCATCAGCCCCTCACCCATGCTGGCCAGGGCACCACAGTGGGGGACCCCCACTCTGAAGGGGGTGTGACAGCCTGCAAACACCATCAGCCCCTCATCCAGGATGGCCAGGCACCCCAGCGCTCCCACCCTGATCCAGGACACCCTTCAGGGCAAACCAGCCGGCCCCCACCCGTGCACCAGGCCTCTATCCTATATAGTAAAAGGGTAATATGCAAACTGACCCTAACAGCAGAAAGACTGGGAATGACTGGTCACTATGACACACACTGACTACCTGGGGGCAGACATTCAATGCAGGAGCTGCCCCCTGATGGTCAGTGCACTCCCACAGGGGAAGCTCTACTCAGCCACAAGCCAGGCTGACGGCTGCCAGTACAGTGGTGGTGGTGGGAGCCTCTCCCGCCTCCTCAGCAGCGATAAGGATGTCCGACTGCAGCTTAGGTCCGCTCCCTGCTGGCAAGTGGACATCCCCCGAAGGCTCCTGGGCTGCCAGAGGGATGTCTGACTGCCAGCTTAGGCCCAATCCCCAGGGGAGCGGGCCTAAGCCAGCAGGTGGACATCACCCGAGGGGTCCCAGACTGTGAGAGGGCACAGGCCGGGCTGAGGGACACCCTCCCCCCACCCCCAGTGCACAAATTTTTGTGCACTGGGCCTCTAGTATGTGTGTGTGTATATGTGTGTGTGTATATATATATATATAATTTTAAATGCCAAAGGCACACAGCTGTGAAAATGCACGACATCTTTGGGGCTACAGCCAGCTGCCTGGTGTGTTCAGATAGTAAGGTATCTGGAGAAGCAAGACGAGACTAAGAAGGCAAACTAGATTGGGACTGATAGTAAGAGGTCCTGAATGGTGCTGCTTAACCATCAGAAATCAGTTCTGTCGGCAAAATCCGTGACTGAAAAAGTTTAGGCAGCGACATAAACAGATGTGTAGTTCAGAAGGATAACTCACTGGGAAGGATGATGGCGGGGAAGCTTAGCTGGGGGAGGGCACCTGCACCATTCTGGGGAAAGAAGAAATGACATAGTGCAGTGCGAGTGGAAATGCAGAATCAAGGACGCAGGTTCCCAGCTTGGCCAGCAGGACTGGACCCACTATCACTCATGGGATGCAGAAGAAGGGCAGGAAGAAAACCAGGGAAGGAGTAGCAATCCTCGGAGGGCAGTTTCAAGAAGGAGAAAAGAGTTCTCCATGTCCTATGCTGCAAAGAGGTAAAGTGAAAACCGAAAGGGTCCCCCTTCCCTCCCCTCAACGGTGAGCTCCCAGGTGGGTTAGGCAGCAAGAAAACAGGCGGAAGGTGTGTCCCGAGGGCCAGGGCCAAAGCTTTTCATTAAACTTTCCGCACCGCAGCCCCGGAAAGAGGAGCTCAGACCGGAGGCCGGGGAGAGGAAGTTCGGTTCCCCGGAGGGGCTAACCGGCGGGGGGCAACGCCGAGGGCCGGGCGACCAGTAGCTCAGGAGGAGCAAAGCACCAGAGCGACCCCGGGAAAGGAAGCTAACGGCTCCCTCCGCCTGCTCTGGCCCCCGGGTTTATTCCACTTACTCTGGTCTCAGTCCCTCGCAGCCGTCAGCTGTGGCGATCAGGACTCAACGCCTCTGCCAACGGGGACCTAGGCACCCGAGGGGACAGAGTCCTTCCGCCTGTTCAGCGTCTTCAGCGAGCAGACCTAGAACAAGGCTGAGGTAGTCGGCGGGCAACTGGGGGGTCCGCAGGGCTCGGCCCCATCACTGGACCGGGAACCGCGTCCGACTAGCGCTCCCACCAGCACTCCAACCTCGCGAGATTTCCTTCCTTGCGTCACCGTGGGGGGGCTGACCCAAGAGAGTTACTTGCAGCTTCTCCCTGACTTGCGCGAGAGGTGGGGGCGGGTCCAGTCTAAGCCCCGCCCCATTAACCTACTCAGGTTTTTTTCGCTTGGTTTCTCACAAAGTCTCGCGAGTTTTGCCAGGGAAACCGGCCTAGGTGAAGAGACCGAGAAGGGGAGCCCGGGTGGGAGGGCCTTGCGCTTCAGGGCCCGTGGCTGGTTTAGCCCGTGTTGTGGTTGGTACTTCGCTGATGGGGAGGCTCTCAGGTTGCCCGGAACATACTTCCCAATGGGTGATGGTGGAAAATTAGCGGGTAGGAAATCTTGAGGGTCGGAGGCATTTTTTTTTCTCTTGGCTCCGCCCTCTTCCCCGTTCAGCGACCTGGGCGTCTGGCCCACCGAGGGGGAAGGGCGGCTTGGCCGGGCCGTCGGAGAGTGCTGTGCGCACGCGCGATCCCGGTGTGTGAGTGTCCGTGCTCGCGCGCACGCGCGCGCGCTCCCGCACTTAGGAAGCTGGGGAAGAAGCCGAGTGCTGAGCGATGAGCGGGGGAAAGCCCAGTCCCCTGCCGTGGGTACCAGACGCTCCTGACCGTGCGCTGGCCCTCCCCACCCAACCGGCAGCCTTTGCCTGAGAGGCCGTGGTCCATGGCCTCTGTGCATTTCCACTTCAGGACCAGGCACGAAAGTAAGCTAACCTCAGCCCTGAGGTCTTCCCTACCCGCTCACCTTGTGCTGTCCACCCCGCACCCTCCCGCAGAGGGTGTCTCGATTCCTCCAAGAAGAGTTTTGCATGAAGGGGAAATGCGTGCGAAAGCAAGGAGAAGCCAATAGCAGGATCGTAAAAAGTCAGTTCGTGTTCATGAACACTTCTGCTTTTACCATGTGCTTTTTGAATGTGGATTGTCTATTAAGCATAAGGTTTTATTAACGAAGCAAGGGAGTTTTTATAAGAAAAAGTTTTAAGAGAGTTCCTCCTCCCCAACCAGGCGCTTGGTAGCACCTAAGTTTTACTGTTCTGCATGGTCAATGACTGCGGTGGCTCAAAAGCTAAGGGGGGCATTGTGAATTTGGGGTCCTTTTCCGAATGCGAAGACCCGATATGCAGTTATGTTAGATGTCTGTTGTGTTTTGGTCTTCCCTACTGCTGTTACTTGTGTTTCCTGTTAATTCTATCCCCTTCCCTTTTCAGAAGTCTGGAGACTTTTTGGAGGGAAGCTCAGAACCGCTGACTTGGGTTAGTTTGGGGATTTGTGTGCGATTGCTGTCAGCGAGGATCATCAAAAGTGTGTTTGAAAGAAGTATTTGTCGTGTATTAATGTTTGGTATTATGTAAGGGGATCAACTACAATTATTTGTAAAAGTATTTTCTTTTGCTCATTTTAAATTCATTCAACAAGCAAAAAAAAAAAAATGTATGGACTGTAATGTTGCCTGTGACTGATAGAGTGACAGCTTAATAGGATGTAGCTCATCCCTTTGAATTGATACTTTGTGGTCAGGACCTCATTAAATCTTGTCCTTTGTTGAACACATTTCTTTGGATACTGAATCTTCCAAATCTTCTTGAAGAAAAGACACATTAGAAATAATGTAAGATTTAAAGGTTATGTGTAAGATATTTGGCTAATATATTTTATCCCTTACAGGTTAAAACAAAATGAAGATTTTTTCTGAATCTCATAAAACAGTCTTTGTTGTGGATCACTGCCCTTACATGGCAGAATCATGCAGACAACATGTTGAGTTTGATATGCTGGTGAAGAACAGGACCCAAGGCATCATCCCATTGGCCCCTATATCTAAATCATTGTGGACTTGCTCAGTAGAATCTTCCATGGAATACTGTAGAATAATGTATGATATATTTCCTTTCAGAAAACTGGTGAGTGTGAAGTACAAGCAAAATTTGGGGAATGTACTTACTGCCTGTAACATTTTCTATATATGAATTTGCTGTAAATTTAGAACTGTTTGTTTGCCACTTTAAAAATGTGATATGTAGACCTCCCCTTTGGGATGAAATGTCATGTGTATTTAGTTGGGACCAACAGTAACAGCTAACAATTATGAAGCACTTACGGGTGCCAGGCGTATTCCAAAGGGCTTCATGTATATTAACTCCTCTAATTCTCACAACAGTCCTATAAGGTAGCTACTCTCATTACTAGGATAGTATTCAAAGTATATAGTCACCAAATGGAACAGGCACTGACCGTTGATTGTTGCTAGCCTAAGCAGTCTGTCAGACTGTGCTGGTATGTTCTAGTACCATCTGAATATCAGCCTTTTTTTTTTATTACTGTCATGTTGGAGATGAAGCTGAGGTGGTGATATATTAGAAAATATATCAAATGATGACTATGTTTCTTTTTGGGAGAAGGGTGCCGATCATTTCATTTCACCTTACTTGATAATATTTTTTTTTAAGATTTTTTTTACTGATTTCAGAGAGGGAGAGAGAGAGAGAAATATCAATGATGAGAAAGAATCATTGATTGGGTGCCTCCTGCGTGCCCCTCACTGGGGATTGAGGCCTCAACCTGGGCATGTGTCCTGGCCGGGAATTGAACCATGACCTCCTGGTTCATAGGTCGATACTCAACCACTTAGCCATGCTGGCCCAGTGATACTATTTTTGTTTTTGTTGAATTTTACTTAAAAATTTAGAATAAAGTCCAAATTAATTATTTTGACTTTCAGTGCCCTATTTTTTTTGAGCTTATCTCCTGCTCTTCTGTCTGCTCCGAACTTCATCCTTTTAAGGGTACTCACTTAAAGGCTTTGTGATTGCTGTTCACTACACCTGGAATTCTCTATCCCCAGCTCTTTCCATGGCTGATTTCTTTTGGTCATTTTGAATTTCCTTCAGTTGCAACTTGTGTAGAGAGCCCTTCTCTGTCCAACCAACCTGAAGTAACTAACCATCTTTTTCTTCACATTTATCACTCTGAAATGATCTTGTTTATTTGTTGGTTCCCTGCACTGCTCTCTTATCTTAACACACCTGCCAAACCTTGTTTTCCCCACATTGTGATAGAACTGTTTTATTCCTCACTATATTCACATACTCCAGTGCTGAGAATAGCACCTGACATGTACTAGGCATTCTATACTTATAAAATGGATGAATGACTCAATCAACAAATCAGTGCTAGAGACCTCATATTATTTTATTTTTAATTCTTTTTACTATTAACTAGTAGCAAACTTTACATTTTAAATATGATGTGATCAGATGGAATTGGAGTTGAGTACTAATTATGTCTTTGAAATCTATTAGGTGAATTTCATTGTGAGTGACTCTGGAGCACATGTTTTAAATTCCTGGACTCAAGAAGACCAAAATTTGCAAGAGGTATGATTCAGGTTTTGAACTGTGGCCTTTTTGAAAAATTTCTCATCATTGATGTTTCAGTAATACTTTAATAAAAAATAATTTAAAAATTTTGATCAATATAGCACAATATATGCACATTGTTTAAAAACATCACCTAATACTGAAAGTGAAACAGCTATCTCCAATCCAGTCTTTCCCCACTTGAAAGCAAACTTTCAACTCTTGCTCATTTAGTATACTTCCATATTTTAAAAAAAATTTATTTTATTGCATTTATCTACTTAAAGAAGTTTCCTTCTATTTCTAGTTTGTTGAAAAGGTCTTACATTTTGTCAAATGCATTTTCTTGTATTTTTGGAGATTATGTGATTTAAAATTTTCTGTTAATATGATATGCACATTAATTAATTTTTGGATTTTAAATCAACTTTGCATTCTTGGGATAGTGCCCTTGGTCATGATGTATAATTATTTTTATATGTTGCTCAATTTGGTTTGCTAGTAGTAATTTGTTGAGGATATTTGAATCCATATTTATAAGATATATTGGTTCATAGTTTACTTTTCTTGTGATGTCTTTGTCTGACTTGTGCATACTCTTGTCACCATAATTGTTTTCCCATTATTTAGCTAATGGCAGCATTAGCTGCTGTTGGGCCCCCTAATCCACGGGCAGATCCAGAATGCTGCAGTATTCTACATGGCCTCGTTGCAGCAGTGGAAACCCTCTGTAAAATTACGGAATACCAACATGAGGCCCGTACTCTACTAATGGAGAATGCAGAACGTGTTGGCAATAGGGGGAGAATAATTTGCATTACTAATGCAAAAAGGTGAGACAATAACAGTAACTCTTTCACAGAGGGAATTGAACTCTTTCACAGAGGGAATTGTACTCTTTCACGGCTTTTATTTTAAAAAGTAGGGACAATATGTTAGCATTTAAACATATCACAAGTGGCCTTTCTAATATGAAGCTTTGTTTATCCAGTTCTAAAATAAAATAAAGACTCATCTCAGTGAAAACTTTAGATTGTCATCATGTAGGTTAATTTGACTTCTCACTAGTTTTTCATTTGGTTATTTGGTGTTGTGAATGAGCACCTAAAAACAATCCTTACTGAAGTAATGTTAAATACCTGTAGCTGAACAGTGTGTTTAATTTTTTCTCTTACTGTTTATTCCTTTAAGTTTGTTGTATCTTTTTTATGCCACTAGTGATAGTCATGTGCGAATGCTTGAGGACTGTGTTCAGGAAACGATTCATGAGCATAACAAGCTTGCTGCAAATTCAGATCAGTGAGTATAATCTTCATTTGAAATAAATATTAAATTTTATAGTCATATATTTCATTCTAATTATTTCAATAATTTTAATAGAAACATAAATTTTTCTTGAATTCTCTTCTGACTCTACAAATTAGCCAAAAGATATGTTCAATCAGAAATTTTATTCCCTATTTTCCCTTTCACTTTAAGATTTTACTTTTTTCCCATAGGAAAGGTGATCAGAACTATAACATAATGTATAAATTTATAATGCATATTTGTTTTGATAGCTTGCTCTCATATTCTTTCAAATTTATAAAATGAATAAATTATCAGTGGCATTATTCATTACGGACCAAAACAATGAATTGCAGTATATGAATTTTTTTAAAGCAAAAAGCTATTAAAAATATGTTTTGGGCTGTTGCAATGTGGAGTCTAAATTAGATTGAGCTATTATTAATCTCCTTAAGCGGAGTACTGGTATTATTGTTAATAAATAAGATTATTCTCACTAGGAGAAGCATGCTGAGGTATTTAGGAATGAAGTATTTCCTTTGCAATTTACTATCTATGGCATAATAAAAAAAGTGTATGTCTATTTAGGTACATAGAGAGAACAAATATAGCTATCACTTAGTGAATCTAGTTTAAGGATATATCAGTATTCATTGAATAGTATCGTTATTTCAACCTTTCTGTAGGTTTGGAAATTTTAAAATAAAAAGTTGGGGGAAACTTTTTAGCATTACAAGTTCTGTATTCTTCTAATAATCAGTTATAAGTCAAGGTTAGTATTGTCTGGTTTTGTCCTTAAGAAACATTAGTAAAAAGGAAACTAATGCACAATATATTAATTTTCTCTGTGACAGTTATATATTGAAAATTATACCTGATTATAAGAATTTTCTTTTTATTTTATCCTTTAAACACAAAAATTACTTTTGCATTTGAATTTAATTAATATAAATTATTCATTTAATGTTCATACAAGTAAAACAGTTATACAGTTTTTCTAAATATTTAGCTTTTGTGTTAACAGTAGTATCTGATTATAGAGATATGCTGTTTTGGTAAATATAACTCTCAATAGTTTATCTGCCTAGAATCTTTACATTGAATTAACATAGTTTAAAAACATCACCTATTACTAAAAGCAAAACAGTTATCTCCATTCCAGTCTTTCCCCACTTCCTAGAAGCAAACTTTCAACTCTTGCTCATTTGGTATATACTTCCACATTAAAAAAAAATTTTTTTTACTGCCATTTATCTACCTAAAGATGTTTCCTTCTAGTTTGTTGAAAAGGTCTTAGATTTTGTCAAATGTGTTTTCTTGTATTTTTGGAGATTATGTGATTTAAAAAATTTTCTGTTGATATGATATGCACATTAATTAATTTTTGGATTTTAAATCAACTTTGCATTCTTGGGATAATCCGCTTGGTCATGATGTATAATTATTTTTATATGTTGCTCAATTTGGTTTGCTAGTAGCAATTTGTTGAGGATATTTGTGTCCATATTTATAAGAATAGTATGTATTTTTATATTCTAAGTGAAAGTTTTTCTTTAAGTCTCATGCAGATTCAGAAGTGTGAGCTGGTTTTGATCCATACCTACCCTGTTGGTGAAGACAGCCTTGTATCCGATCGTTCCAAAAAAGAGGTAAGTGCAGAAGTAATAGAGAAAAGATCATTTTTAGTTAATAATAAATGCTGACACGGGTTAGCATTATAATGATCACATTGCCAACATTTTCTGCCAAGAAAATACAAGGTGGGGCAAAGCAGGTTTATAGTTGTAAGTACACGAAACACATAGTTTATTATTTTGCATTATTATTTATTAATTATTGTGTTATTTATTAATTATTGTATTTTTTTATCAGAACAACTATAAACCTACTTTTGCCATACCCTGTATTTACAGTTTTCAAAGAACCTGTATAGCAAAACACCTAGTTTGGTTCTTTGTGTTATAATAGTACATTTTATAAGTGTTTTCTGTTTAGCCTTGTCTGAGTGGCTCGGTTGTTTGGAGCGTCATCCTGTACCAAAAGGTTTTGGTTTCAATTCCTGGTCAGGGCACATACCTAGGTTGTGGGTTCAATCCCCAGACTAGGTGTGTATAGGAAGCAACGGATCAATGTTTCTCTCTCTCCCTTCCTCTCTCTAAAATATATAAAAACATATCCTCAGGTGTACATTAAAATTTTTTTTTTCTTTTTTGCTTGCCTTTTGACATTTAATTAAATGTGTTGTAAAACCATACATAGTTTGCATTGTTCCTAAAATTTCAATTATTGCGATGGGTTTCAGTTGCTTTAATGATGTTTTATTCCTTAAAAGTCTTTTTTTTCCTCATTAGAAAAGTAATATACTCTAATAAAAATACACTCTAGTAACATAGAAATTAACTTTACCCAATCAGATGGGGGAAAAAACTAATTTCCAACCTTGGTTTTCCTTTTTAAATAGATTTGAACATTTTTGAAGGAAAAGATAAATCTGTTGATTGTTAAAAGAATTTGCATCACATAATATTCTCCGTCAGTGGTCTATGTATTTACCTAATTGTATTAAATGTGTATGTTTTTAGGTTCAGGTTTTTCTCTTAGCCTTATTTAATATAAACATGTGAAGTATTACCTTAGTCTATGAATGCTTGGTAGTTAAGTGATATTGCTAGGTCATTAGCTTTATTGTTGTGTTTTTAGGTGATTTCCAGTATAAGCCCCCTTTTTACTAACTTGTACCTGCATCTTTTGATAATGTGGCAATATGTTGGCTTTACTTTGTGATAGCTAAAAAGCTTATTTACAATAAATATTTTTACCCTGGAATGAGTAAAGTTTTGTGTTACCTTGTTGTAAGTAAAGTTTGGCTGCCTTATCATAGTTATTGGTGATAAAATATGATGTTTGTAGTGATTTCCACATTCCTTTTAAGTAGTTCTATCTTTCGGGTGTTGTCTTCTCAAAATGAATTATTTTTCTACAGTATTTCTATGGGCCACTTCAGATCCATTTTGCATATAGATAAATAGAAGTAAAATTATAAATGAAAATATATATTTAAATCAACAACTCTAAGTTTCAAGAGGACAGGAAATTTGCCTGTTCACTGCTGTATCCTCCAAGAGCTCACATAGTTTCTAGCATATAATGTAGTAAATTCTGCTTGGTACCTATTTATTAAATGAATAAATGAATGACTGTCTGAACATTTATTGCTAAAATAATGATCATTAGTGCCTAGCCGGTTTGGCTCAGTGGATAGAGCATTGTCCTGCAGACTGAAGGGTCCTGGGTTCGATTCCAGTCAAGGGCACATGCCTGGGTTGCAGGCTCGATCCCCATTAGTGGGTATGCAGGAGGCAGCTGGTCAATGATTCTCATCGCTGATGTTTCTATCTTTTCCTCTCTGAAATAAAAAAAAAATATATTTTAAAAAATAATGACCATAGTTAATTTATGGACCTTTGTATTTTTCCAAATTCTATAAAATGAAAACAGTCACTTTTTCTGGGTTGAAGTAAACTATTTAGCAGTCGGTTACAGTGTATTAATGTTTTATGGATGGTTTTTTTTTCTCATACTTTTCTGTAGTTGTCCCCTGTTTTAACCAGCGAAGTTCATAGTGTTCGTGCAGGACGGCATCTTGCTACCAAATTAAATATTTTAGTACAGCAACATTTTGACTTGGCTTCAACTACTATTACAAATATTCCAATGAAGGTAGGCAGCTCTTTTTCCTGCTATTTTGAAAGCTCTGTTTTGCTTTTTAAACATTTGTTTGACATATATTATTTATTTTAATTGAACCTTAATATTTTTCTCCCCATATCATGTTTTCTGTTTTGCTAGCCCACATTCAGTGTCTTTGACCAGGTCAGTAAGTACTGAAAAGCAACAAGAAAGGATCACAGAACAAAATGCTGTATTTTTCTCTCTAATAAGAACACTCAGCTTTTTTGTTTTTAACTATGTTTTCATTATTTTCATCAAAGTATAATCTCTATCTTAAATGACCACTTTTTCTGTGATTCTTTTTCTGACAGTTGTGTTATTAGATTTTCCTTACATTGTGTATTCTAGTTGGTCTTTTATTTTCTGTATTTTTGTTTTTGCCCAACAAATATAAAGGTGTTTGTAACTAATAAGTTTGACTAGGGAAAAATAGCTCATAGTTTTAAATAAGTTTATTACCTTACCTGAAAAACCAAAGGTGTGAGTCTTAGGATTTTATTAATGGATATTCTTAGGAACCTGTTGCCACCTGTTCCTTTTCATCATAGTATCATTAGCTTGTCTAGAACTAGCACAATGCCTGGCCCATAGTAAGCTTTAAATGAATTTTTACTAAGTGGAATTATTTTTAATTTTATTGATTATGTTTATAAATAAAGTAACCATCATATCTAAAAATGCAAAGAGACTTTCTTATAAGTCCCAATTACATTGTTTTGCCACCATATGATGAACACTAAATTGCATAGAAATACCTTTGATTATTAATTTTCTCCTATACCATTGCCTGGCTCTTTAATAGAAATTGTAACTTTAACCCATAGAATGGTTTGGGTGTAGAAACAACAAGTAAAGTAGCGTAATAGGTGTACTTTATTATACACTGAGTGGCCAGATTATTATGACCGGCCAGATTATTATGACCACCCCATCAGTACAATGAAGTGAATTAGTTATGCAAATAATGATAATAATAAAACCTTGAGAGTATTTGCTTAGGAAGTTTTCAATATTCAGTATTTTTGGAAGTGTCAATGAAGTACTGATGGGGTGGTCATAATAATCTGGCCGGTCATAATAATCTGGCCACTCAGTGCATATAATTTCATGAGTTATAAGAAAAAATAGTCTGAGGGTGACAGGTACCTTGCTCTTAGAATTTGATTATATTTGTGTGCTGCTGGTGTGATTCTTTCTTCAACCTGTTTTTTTTCTTGTAAATAGATAATATCAAAATTCCTGTTTACTATTTAGGAAAACTAATAAACTTGTTTATTAGTCAGTATTTGCTGTTTTATATAATTGACATTTGTTAATTTATTGTAGGTATTTAAAGATGCTGCTTCCTCCTTTAAACAATGATTTCACTTTCAATATATATAAACTATTTCAATTGCATTATATTTGTTTACAGACAATTTGTGTATATTTGCACAAGACAGTGCATTTGGAGTAAAAAAATTTCTAAAATTTCTGGATTAATCATGTGTTAATTCATGACATAGTATAAGAAAAATAATTAGATACTGTATTACTAATATATAGCAAGTAGTTTTTAAATAGTTTATATTTCAGTGGAAAACTGTTGCATCTTTAAATAGATTAATTACTGAGCAAACTATACCATTATTGTAGATAATTTTCGTCCAGTGTATTTTATTTCATTTTAAACAAAGAGCAAAATTAATAGTTAATACATAACTTCATTCTTTGGAAAACAAAACCAAGTGATTTTAAATTTTGCTTTAAGGAAGAACAACATGCTAACACATCTGCCAATTATGATGTGGAGTTACTTCATCACAAAGATGCACATGTAGATTTCTTGAAAAGTGGTGAGTAAGAGACACTGGAAAGTCTTAATTTGTGAGATCTAACATATGGAAGCTTACAAACAACTTTGAGGTGCTCTTCAATAAACAAACCTGATTGACTTTAGTTCATTCCTTTCCAAACTTATTTGACAATGTCACCTATTAATGGTCATGGAACTAAGACTAAGCTATTGTGAAAGAGAGCCATTGAAGTCATGTCATAGTTTTTCTTTTCTAGGCAAACCGCCTTGGGAAAGGGAAAAGAATAGGAGCCAACTTGAAAGGGTGATGGACTTACAACTTATAAGCCCGGATATAAATCAGTTGTTTTGAAATTTAGTGATATTTTTTCCTCTAAAAAATATGTGACTCAGTAGGTTTTTTTCTCCCAAAACAGATTTCTGCAGCCGTATCAGCATGGTTTAGGACTCTGGAGTTAGGAGATAACAGTTTTAGCCAAAGCTTTGCCACCAGCTAGCAAATCCTATGTGTTTCTATACTTCAGTTTATGTACTTATATATTAAAGACAGAGGCCCAGTGCACGAAATTCGTGCACGCTGGGGTTGGTGTCCCTCAGCCTGGTCTGTACTCTCTCGTAATCCAGGACCCCTCGTGGGATGTCCCAACTGCTGGTTTAGGCCCGATACTGTTGGACATCCCTCTCACAATCCGGGACCACTGGCTCCTAACCACTCGCCTGCCTGCCGGATCGCCCCTAACCACTCTGCATGCCTGCCGATTGTCCCTAACCACTCGCCTGCTGGATCGCCCCTAACCACTCTGCATGCCTGCCTGATCACCTCTAACCACTCACCTGCCTGCCGGATCGCCCCTAACCACTCTGCATGCCTGCCTGATCACCTCTAACCACTCGCCTGCCTGCCTGATCACCCTTAACCACCTCTGCCTCAGCCCCTGCTGCAGCGGCTTCGTCTGGAAGGACGCCCGGAAGGTTGTTCGACTGTCTGGTCTAATTAGCATATCATGCTTTTATTATTATAGATGTTAGCCCTAGCCAGTTTAGCTTAGTGAATAGAGCGTTGGCCTGCAGCCTGAAGGGTTCCAGGTTCAATTCCAGTCAAGGGCATGTACCTCAGTTGCAGGCTCAATCCCTGGTCCTGGTTGGAGTGTGTGCTGGTGGCAACCAGTTGATGTGTCTCTCTCACATCGAAGTTTTTCTTTCTCTCTCTCTCTCCCTCTCTCCCCCCCTCTCTCTCCTTCCCTCCCTCTCCCCTCCCTCTCCTCTCTCTCTCCCTCTCTCCCCCCCTCTCTCTCCTTCCCTCCCTCTCCCCTCCCTCTCCCTCTTCCTCTCCTCCTCCCTTCCACTCTCTCTAAAAGTCAATAAAAAAAATCCATGGGTGAGGATTATCAAGAAAATAAATAAGTAAATAAATAAAGCTAGATTAGATGAACTGTAATATTCCACCCATTTCTAAACAAAAATTTCTAACAGGAGAAAAACTATTAAGGTAAATAAATATATTCATGTTTAACAAAGGAATGTAAATAACTTGTTTTTGAAAATACAATATATGGAAATTACTAAGAACCTGTGAGGTAATATCAATTTTTAATATGTTTATTTTTAAAACTTAGAAAAATAGTAAAAATATTCTTTGTAACGCAACCTTTTCCTCTAAAATAGTTGTTGATTGACATGGACACCATATGCAAAATGCTATAGTAGCAATAGGGACAGAGATCTGTGGGAACACAGGGTTTGCATGTTATTATATCTCTGAGTCGGGCAAGCTTTACAGAGGAGGTGATATTAGAGCTGGATTTTGATGAGTAGGCCTATACTTTAGCCCAGATATCTTCTCTAAGCTTCAGGTCTATACAGAGGGTCCACAACTTACGGTTTTTATATTTTTCAACTTTATGATGGTGAGAAAGTGATACTCATTCACTTTGAATTTTGACCTTCTCCCGGGCTCAAGATGTGTAGTATGACACTCTCGTGATGCTGAGCAGCAGCAGCAAATTGTAGCTCCTAGTCGGCCTCTTGATCTCGAGGTTAAACAACCGATACTGTACAGTGTGCTGTGTTGCCAGCATTTTTTGGATATTGCGTTCTGAGCACATTTAAGGTAGGCTAGGCTAAGCTATGATGTTCAGTAAGTTAGGTGTATTAAAAGATGTCTCTTAGGCACCTATTACTCAATATACTCAAAACAACCTACGAACTTTGCCCTCTTTCAGTGAATGACCCTATTGCCTATTCAGTTATATAAGGCAGAAACCTCAGTGTCATCTTTAAGACATCTCTCTGTCATTCTTCATATCTAATCTATCACCACATTCTCTCTTTTTTCTTTTGGCTTAAACAACAGAAAATTTATTTTCTGTTCTAGAGGCTAGAAATGCAAGATCAAGTTGAGTATGCAGTTGATTTCTTCTGGAGCCTCTCTCATTGGCTTGTAGATGGCTGTTTTGTCTTCAGATGGCTCTTTATATTTGCATATGATCACATTTACTTGATTTTATCTACCAAAGCATCTCTCATACATTTACATCTGCATATCCATTACTATTACATCTCCCTATTAATAGTCCAGCCTAATATTTTCTTACCTAGTACCTATAATAGCCTCCTTAATGGTGTGTCTAGCTACTCGACCTGCTAACTAGAATATCTTTCACGATGTGAATCAGGACATACTCCCCTTACCTTAAAACCCTCTAATGCTTTTCTGTTGCCCTTAAGATAAAAACAGAATTTTAAATGTCTTAAAAGGCCCTGAAACTCTTCATGCTCTCACCTGCCACAATATTTTGGCATCTGCTGTTTTCCTTGCCTGAATACTCTCCTTCATTTCTTTAGTTATTTTCACTTCACCCTTTTAGAACTCAAGTTACTTTTACTTCTCGAAGCAGCCTTCCCTGTTGTCTCAACATAGGTCAAATCTCTCTGGAAAGTCCCTCATAGCGCTCAATATATCTCCTTTAGAGCTTTGTCAATTTTATAGTTTGCATTTATTCATTATCATCTATAATAATAAAAGTATAATATGCTAATTAGACCGAATGACCTTCCGGATGAAGCCGGGGCTGGGAAGGAAGCCCGGGTCCCGGGTGCCAGAGGGAAGCCGTTGCTGTCAGCCGGGGAAAGGAAGGCTACTCTTGCACGAATTTTGTGCATTGGGCCTCTAGTTTTATTAATATCTGTTTACTGTAGACTGCATTTAGGCAAAAAATGCTTACTGTTAAATGTTATACATTTGTAACTTTCTAGGTCCCTAATTTTATGTTTCTTCTCATAAATTCATTAGGATTCAGTATAACTAGTGCATTTTAGATTCCTGAAGCTTTTTTCAAGTACTTATTTTATTATTTAACTAGAGGCCTAGTGCATGAAATTTGTGCACTCTTGCGGGGGGCGGGGGGGCATCCCTCAGTCTGGCCTGTGTCCTCTCACAGTCCAGGAGCCCTCGGGGGATGTCCTACTGCCAGCTTAGGCCCTCTCTATGGGGAGCAGGCCTAAACTGTCAGTAGGACATCCTTAGCACTGCCGCAGAGGCGGGAGAGGCTCCTGCCACCGCTGCTGCGCTCACCAGCCATGAGCCCGGCTTCTGGTTGAGCGGCGCTCCCCCTGTGGGAGTGCACTGACCAGCAGAGGGCAGCTCCTGCGTTGAGTGTCTGCCCCCTGGTAGTCAGTGTGCGTCATAGCAACCGGTCATTTTGCCTTCAGTCCATTTGCATATTAGCCTTTTATTATATAGGACTAGAGGCCTGGTGCACCAATTCGTGTATGGGTGGGGTTCGGCTGGCCTGCCCTGATGGGGGCCGATCGGGCCAGACCAGCAGCGGGGCGGGGACGCAGGAGGTTGGCCAGCCATGTCCCCGATTGGGGTGGGGGGCGGTTGGGGGTGGGACCGGCCGGGGAGGGGCCATGGGTGGTTGGGAGGGCCAATCAGGGCTCCAATCAGGCTGGTTGGCCGCCGCAGTGACATAGCGACCAGTTGTTCTGGTCCTTCCAATGTTCCGGTCGCTTGGTTTTTATATATATAGATGGTGACAGAAGGGAGCAACTGTAGTCTTAAAATTTCAAAAAGTGTGCTCGCTTCGGCATCACATATACTAAAATTGGAACGATACAGAGAAGATTAGCATGGCCCCAGCGCAAGGATGACACGTAAATTCGTGAAGCGTTCCACGTTAAAAAAAAAAAAAAATTCAAAAAGTTTTGCTATTGCCTTTCAGTGCAGTGATTGGGATGATTAAATTAATGAGAAATTTAGAGGGAAATCAAATACTTATTTTAATCATAGGTAATATCCAAACTCTATTTGGTATTTTTCTAGGAGACTTCATAAAAAAATGTTCTCCCAGAGGTATTTTATAAAATTTAAACTCTTTCAGAAATCTTGGGTAAACAATTTGAAGTTTATGGTCTTAATGTAATGTTACTGTTTCTCTGACTTATTTTTAAAGGTGATACCCACTTAGGCGGTAGCAGTAGAGAAGGCTCATTTAAAGAAACAATAACATTAAAGTGGTGCACACCCAGGACAAATAACATCGGTAGGTATTTTAAAAGTTTCTTAAAGTGTTACAAAGGGCTCATTAATTTGCTTTTTTTGGAGTTTTTGTTTTTCATTGTTATATGGATTTAAGAAACAAGTATGTGTTTTTTTCTCTTTTGTGGAAATATTCGTTTATATTCTTTGAAATCAGTATTTTCTTCTATTTCAGAATTACACTATTGCACTGGCGCTTATCGAATTTCACCTGTAGATGTAAATAGTAGACCTTCTTCCTGCCTTACTAATTTTCTTCTAAATGGTAACTTTCATCATTTAATTGTTTTGACTGAGATTATTACAAGGGAACTCATGAACTCTGGAAAAGCCATTTTTTTCAACATAGTTTAACCATTTTATTTCCCAGAACTGCTTTAAAGTTATATAATTATAAATACCCTTAACTAGTTTACTAATGTTTAAAATTAAGATGACTTTATGTCTTTCAGGCTATTGTATCCAAGTAAGTTTTATTTATATATTTTTTCGGTATTTTTAATTTAAAATTTTACCATTAAAGTCTGCATGTTTTGTTTTTAAGATAGTATATAGTACAGACCATTATCTTGGCCTATTGAATTTTAAATTATACAGTGTATATGGACTTATTTTTCTTTGAACACTATACCTTTACCATAAACATTTTAAATATTATATTATGTTATTCTTACACACATGGCCTTAAATCTCTGGTTTCCTTGTGTGAAAAAAATTTATTTTTAAAATTTTTATTTATTGATTTTAGAGAGAGAGGAATGGAGAGAAAGAGAGAGGGAGAGAGAAAGAGAGAGACATCAATTTGTTGTTCCACTCACTTATGCATTCATTGGTTGATTGTTGTATGTTCCCTGACCGGGGATCAAACCTACAACCTTGGCATATCAGAGCAACACTCTAACTGAGCTACCCAGCCAGGGCCTGAAAAAATTCTTTAGAAAACCAAATTATTGGATTTCATTTACTAAATCTAAACTCTAATAGCTTCTCTTAATATTGTTTTATGATCAACTCAGTTTTTGAATCACTGATGAGTTGGCCAGCCTTTATCATAAGATTAATTTCATAGTTATATTAAGCACAATTTGATTATCAGACTATGTAAAGTCCAGATTAAATAACATTTGGTCATGTGAAATAGAAAGTAGTTACAATAATAATGCTGATAAGTAGGTATTGTGGAAGTGAATTTAGACTTCATTTTCTCCTCCAAATGTTTTATAGCTTTGACAACTTGAGGGTTATCCAACACTTGTCTCACTTTTCTTCTTGATGTCCAAGAGAAAAATTTTATATGAACTTGTAATTGAATGAAGAATATAACCAAACATTATATTAGAGACCACTATATTTATGTTGGAAAACCACCTGTGTAACTATGTAAGCTTGGAGTGACCAAGAGAAAGCTGAGGCTAGAATTCAGACTTTTTGGACTTGAAACACAGAAAAACTAAATTAGCAGTGCTGGTTAAAATATGAGGGTTAATAAGTAAAATGAAAAAATCTAGACATAAACCTTAGGGGAAAAAATAAGAGCCCGTTTGAATTTCATTACTTTTGACAGGTCGTTCTGTTTTATTGGAACAACCACGAAAGTCAGGTTCCAAAGTCATCAGTCATATGCTTAGTAGCCATGGAGGAGAGATATTTTTGCACGTCCTGAGTAGTTCTCGATCCATTCTAGAAGATCCGCCTTCAATTAGTGAAGGATGTGGAGGAAGAGTTACAGACTACCGGATCACAGTAAGACTCTAATATCTATAAATTTTATGATTTGAGTGTATTCTCATTCAGCAAGTAGTTATTGAATGCCTATTATATGCTAAGATCTGTGACGAAAAGGAGTTTGGGAAGTTGATTATTTATTTTAATTAGCAGTACTTGCTTGAAAGAGCTGTTTATCAATCTGTAGTCTTCCTTATGTATTCAGTGTATACTTAGAAGTATCTGAATAACATTGACATACTGGAATTATAGAAAAGAATAGAAATAGATTTGAGCTAATATTTTAAGTGGAACTTTATTTCTAGTAACTTAAATGGCAAACAAAATATTTCAATAGATTGCTGCTAATTTGAAATAACACTAAATCTTTGTGTTATTTAAGGATGCCTACAAAAAAAATTTTCTGTTTTTGGTAGAAATTCCATTGTTCTGATTTTAATTTTTCACTCCTCCTCTCCTAATTTATATTCGGTATTTTATTGCTGTCTTTTTTTTGAGGTGGTTGTGAAAATTAAATGTGATTGATGTGTATGAGTGCATACTTTGTAAGCCAAAGTGTTATATACTGTAAGTAATTGTTTTTGATTAGGCTTCTCTTTATTATTTAAATTTTGTTAATAAGGAGGAAACTAATAAATATTTATTGTAGAAAATTTAGAGATATAGATATATTTAAAAGAAAGACTATAAATTACTTATAATTCCATCATTCAAAGAGTGATTCGCTAATTCTTTTTTTTGTATATGATACAAAAGAGTTAAATTATAGAAGTGAAGAAAAGTGGGTGGTAGGGGGAGCTGTAGGAGAAAATGCTTTGTTGCGTATCACAGGACAGAAGACCTCAGGGAAACAGACTGTTACATGTAATCCATACTGAAACATTAGAAAATAGTTTCTAATTTTATCTTATTTGGTTATCATTAGGATTTTGGTGAATTTATGAGGGAAAACAGATTAACTCCTTTTCTAGACCCCAGATATAAAATCGATGGAAGTCTTGAGATCCCTTTGGAACGAGCAAAAGATCAGTTAGAAAAACACACCCGTTACTGGCCTATGATTATTTCTCAAACCACCATTTTTAACATGCAAGCGGTAAGTGTTAAATAGTTTCAACTGCTCTTCTAGATTTTTTATATATTCTTTTCAGAGACCATTTCTGAAGCAAAGAATAAAATATCTGAGTTTACTACAGTTAAATAGTAACAGAAAATTGAAGTGAAAGTTATATATGACCTCGCCACAGTGATGTTTAAAATCAATTGAAGTTCTGCCTACATGCTTTGATATTTGTTTTTCAAGACAGATTTTCTTGGTTTGTTTTTTAAATGTGACAGGTAGTTCCATTAGCCAGTGTTATTGTGAAAGAATCTTTGACAGAAGAAGATGTGTTAAACTGTCAAAAAACAATATACAACTTAGTTGATATGGAAAGAAAAAATGATCCTCTACCTATTTCCACAGTGGGTACAAGAGGAAAAGGCCCTAAAAGGTAATTTTTTTCTTTATATATCATATTGACTTGATACATAGTATATTTTAAGTTAACTTAGTCCATATGTAAATTATGTTTATGGATGTGTATATATACATATAATTGAGGTGAAATGCTATAGAATAGCAGAATTGGATACATTATAACTGAAAATTGTACCCTTATGTTTACGAAGAGAAAATAAGTCTATGTTTAATGGTTTCCTTTTACTTTATCAGTAGAAAGTGACATTTTAATATTATTTAAAGAGTATTTCTAAGGTTGTTATTTTAAATCTTTACTTCAGAGATGAACAATACCGTATCATGTGGAATGAATTAGAAACCCTTGTGAGAGCCCATATCAATAACTCAGAGAAACATCAAAGGGTCTTGGAATGTCTGATGGCCTGTAGGAGCAAACCCCCAGAAGAAGAAGAACGAAAGAAACGAGGAAGAAAGAGGGAGGACAAAGAGGACAAGTCAGAGAAAGCAGTAAAAGATTATGAACAGGAGAAGACTTGGCAAGATTTAGAGAGGTGATTGTTGATATTAATATAGCACCATGGTGCCTGATCTACATTCTGCATATAGATCAACCCTCATTTAATAGAAGTTCATTTAATGTGTATTTATTTCATTTATAACTAAGATTTTGTCATTCTTAAAATCGAAAAGATCTTAGACTTAATGATTTTATTTACGATTAGGGGCAAAGATAGTGTTTAATTTTTATCCTAATTAACTTGTGAAAATTATAATTTAGGACATTTTGGTGTCAGTATTTCTGTTTTATGAATATCAAAGACATAGTTTTATTTCTTTGTCAGTAAATATTATTGAATACTTGTGATATGCCAGGCATTTAGCATAAGATTACTGCCTTGGAAGTACATACAATGTTGCGCTAGAGATAGGCAAGTAAGTTAGTGATGACAACAAAATACGGATGATGCTGTTACAAAAATAGGCAAAGATGCCCTTGATAGCACAGTGAAAGAGCATAGTCCTAATTCTGAAAACCTTCCTCAATAGTACATCTTTTTCCTTAGTTTGTGATTTATAAATAAAAGTATCATAACATATTAACTGGCTTTGTCTTCTAACTTCTTGCCAGAAATCAGGTAAATATTAAAATGGCAATGTGGTATGTCCCTTAAAACAAATCAGAACTTATTATGAAAAACTTCAAAGATTTATTCTACTGTGGAATACACATTTACCCATCATCTACTTTGAACAATTATCAGTTAATGGCACATTTCACATCCACTCTCCTCACCACCACCACTGTCCAACTCCACATGGAATATTTTGAAGCTAATTCTAGAAATTATATTATTTCATCCAAAAATAAGTAGAATGTAGAACATTTTTATTCTCTTGACCTTAGAAGTTCACTTCTTCCTTAGAGCCACCAAGCTTCTGAAACGGAATTGGCTCGCTTTAAGAAGAGGAGGGTAGACAAAGAAGAGTTGGGGGAAAGTATTCTCACTCAGACCCCCCTGTTATTCAAGTAGAAGTCTATATATTTTGAAAGTGTTTTTGTTCCCTTGGAAAATTCAAAATAAGCTTGGAATTAAGTTTCTAACTTGTGGAATGTAAATACATATCCACAGTACATAAACTAGGGAACAAATAATAGTAAATTACTTTTTATAATTTGAAGTATTATTTGGCCTATATCTTTAAATATTAAATTGTGATATTTCTTCCAAATATCACTTTTCTTTTTGATGTTAGCTTCTTAAATTTTTCTCCATTTTTTTCATATTTTGCAGCAAACTACATTACTGAATTATTACACTATTATGATGAAGAAAAGGGGATACTTGTGTTTAATTCATTAAGTTCTCTTATCTAATTTTAGATTGGCATTTAGCTTCTGATTAGTGTCTAGGTTTACTTTGTAAGAGCAGCTATCTTTTATTAAGACTGATATGCAAAGTCTAGTTTAATTATTGAACCATTTCGATTTCTAAATATTTAAACTTTAAATTTTATTATTTGTCCCTCTAAAAGATTAAAAAGCATCTTAGAACGTGGAAAAGAAGAATTGGCTGAAGCTGAAATTATAAAAGATTCACCTGATTCCCCAGAACCTCCAAACAAAAAGCCCCTTGTTGAGATGGATGAAACTCCACCAGTAGAAAAATCAAAAGGTAAGGTAGAACTGTGATAGCTATGTTTGTAAAAAGCTTAGTTCTGTTTTGTGCAGTGTTATTTAAGACTAGAGGCCCTCGTGCACCTGTGGGGTCCCTCGGCGTAGCCTGTGGGAATTGGGCCGAAACTGGCAGTCCAATGCCGCCTGCTGCTCCTGCTCATCCCGGTCCCGATCTCTGCGGCCACCACTGCTTAGTAGGCTTGGTGCCGCTCTGCTGTGGTCTCCAGGCTGCAGCAGCCAGCCATGAGCCCTGCATCTGGCACCCATCAGTCATCTGAGTGGCGCTCCTGCTGTGGGAGCGCACTGACCACCAGGGGGCAGCTTCTGCATTGAGTGTCTGCCCCCTGGTGGTCAGTGCACATCATAGCAACCAGTTGACCAGTCGTTTGGTCGTTTGGTCACTTAGGCTTTTATATATATAGATAGATTGTTGTGTATATCAGGAAGAGCTACTAACTGTTCCTGTTGTTTAGGGGATTCTTTGTTTACAGCCTTGAAGATAGGCAGCAGATATATTTGTCAGTATTAAAAAAAAAAAAAGCAGTGCCATACCTTCATTAATGAAGCCTTTGGAAAATAAGTACTTATACTCAAAAGTTTGTGTTTTAAGAAATTTTAATTATCTAAACTTGAATCTGTTTATGTTCCTGGCACTATACTAAGTGCTAGGTTATTTAAGACAAACTCTTTTTCTTAAACCCTTACTGAATTTAGGGAAAAATCTAATATCACCCATCTATCTATATAAAAGCCTAATATGCAAATTGCCCCCACAGGAGTTCGACTGGGAGACCGATTGCTCGCTATGACATGTGCTGACCACCAGGGGGTGGTATGGAATGAAGGAAGGCCCCAGCTGGCAGCTGGCAGCTGGGGAAGGGAGGCCCCAGCCGGCAGCCAGAAGGCCCTGATTGGTCCTTATCACCGGCCAGGCCTAGGGACCCTACCAATGCACAAATTTCGTGCATCAGGCCTCTAGTCCTATATGATAAAAGGCTAATATGCAAATCGACCAAACAGCAGAGTGACTGGTCGCTATGACACGCACTGACCACCGGGGGCAGACACTCAATGCAGGAGATGCCCCCTGGTGGTCAGTGCGCTCCCATAGGGAGAGCGCTGCTCAGCCAAAAGCCAGGCTCTTGGCTGGTGAGCACAGTGGCGGTGGCAGGAGCCTCCCGCCCCCGCAGCAGCACTAAGGATGTCTGACTGCCAGCTGCAGGGAGTGGGCCTAAGCCGTCAGTGGGACATCCCCGAGGCTCCCGGACTGCGAGGGGGTGCAGGCTGGGCTGAAGGACCTTTTCGCCACTCCCCCCCCCCCCCTCGAGTGCACGAATTTCATGCACCGGGCCTCTAGTATATTGATAAAATGTGGTGTGAATAATTATTAGTAAAACTATTATAAATAATATTTTTATTATAAAGCCTTTTCTCTCTTTATACTTAACTAGAGGCCCATTGCGGGAAGATTCCTGCAAGAATAGGGCTTCCTGAGGCTGGAGTGAAGCAGTGGAGAAGGCTTCGCTCCCTTCTCTGCTGCCTTGCTCCCTCCCATCTCCGCCGCCTGGCTTCCTCCCGTCTCCGCTGCTGTCCCACCCGGCTGCCCCGGGTCGCACACGGGAGGGCCGGATGGCGGCCGGGCGGGCGGCGGATCACTGCTGTCCGTCCGGCCGCCCTGGGTCGCAAATGGGAGGGCTGCCCCGGGTCGCACATGGGAGGGTCGGATGGCGGCGGGGTAGGTAGCGGATGGCGCTGTCCTGCCCTGCCTGCAGTATGCAAATAAACGGCCATCTTTGTTGGGTTAATTTGCATACTCTTTTGATTGGCTGATGGGCATAGTGAAGGTATGGTCAATTAGCACCTTTGTCTTTTATTAGTGTAGATTTCTTCTTCAAGGAATTCTAAGCATCAAAGATATGACTTGGGTTTGGGAACTTCTGAAATCATTGTAGGCCTTTGTTATCTTGAAGGAAACTGGGTTTAGTCTTTTTAGGATAAATGGGAAATGGTATGACAAAGGACTGATTTCTTGCCATTATGCCCCACCAAAGGTGATAAGACCTCAGGGCTGGCCAGATTACAATTATTGGTAGCTCATTTTAGGGAGAAGGTAGGCTTGCTTGTTTTTTATATACTTCTGCTGTAGTGTGCATATTGTTCTACATGCCAATATTCTCCAATTCACTGATTTCTTTGAAATAAGAGATAAGGGTGATCTTATATTTTCCTCTCAGGCATTTGCCAGGATGCCTGGAAAATGAAAAATGTATTGATAAATTATTTTACTCCTCATATGCCAAAATATGCCACTATTGATTAGGATGAGAATAGGTTTAATCTAAACAGTGCTTCAACATTGCTTGGAAAATAGAACTCAAAATTATTTATAGTGGCAAAAAGTTGCAAACAATCAAAACATATTAGTAAGAAAAATGATTAAATGATTATGTGTCCATTGGGTGAAATTTATGTAGCCCAAGAATAATTACTACCCCAAATGCCCACTCTTTCCTCTTGCTAAGGTACAGGAGCGAAAGTAGGTTTACAGCTGTGAGTACACAAATCAATTTATTCTTGTATTATTATTTATTAATTATTATATTACTAGAGGCCTGGTGCACGAATTCTTGCACAGGTGGGGTCCCTCTGGGTGGCCTGCAGGGATCAGGCTGAAATCCACAGTCTAACACCGCCTGCAGCTCCTCCCTGCCACTCCCGCTCATCCCAGCCCCACTGTTCCTGCCACAGGCTCACGCCCAGTCAGTCCCGATTGGGAGAGGCTCGCGCTATGGCAGCAGCACTCACCAACCATGAGCCCTGCATCTGGTGCCCTCCCGAGGGGACTGGCCTGCGGGATCAGGCTGAAACTGGCTCTCCAACATCCCCCGAGTCTCAGATTCAAGAGGGCGCAGGCCAGGCCGGGGAGGGACCACCGGAGGGCTCTAGGGCATGTGCGGCCCATCTCGCTCAGTCCTGTTTAGTCGAACCCCAGCAGCAAGCTAACCTACCAGTCGGAGCATCTGCCCCCAGTGGTCAGTGCATGTCATAGCAACTGGTCGACTAGTTGACTGTCTGCCCAATGGTGGTCAGTGCATGTCATAGTGAGCAGTTGAGCAGCCTTAGTATATCATTAACATATTATGCTTTGATTGGTTGTTCGGTTATTCTGCCGTTCGGTCTATTTGCATATTTTCCTTTTATTATATAGGATTTTCCATACAAACAACTTTAAACCTACTTTTGCTATACTCTGTATATCGGCACTGGTGGGGTCCCTCAGCCTGGCCGGCGCCCTCAATCTGGGACCCCTCAGGGGATGTCGGAGACCTGGTTTTGGCCCTATCCCATAGGGCAGGCCAAGGGACCCCACTGATGCACAAATTCGTGCACTGATTAAATTAAATAGATCCCTGATATCTTTCACCCTGAAAATATTCGAGGGGCCCATATGAGAAGCAACTTGATTGCAAATCATTATCTGCCCTTATGACTTTCTCTTCATGGCTAGTATTTGAAACTTGTTTTTTCTTGCATTCTGTTTTATAACCTAAGTCGAATGTCTCTTCTTATTGGCAACTTATATGGGCCTTTTAATATACCTCAGATTCATCTGCTTTGGAAAATAACCTCTTAGGACTTTCCAAAGTGAATATTGTGTCTGCTGTATATTCTTCAAGTAAGGTTGGGCTATTTCAAACATGAACTCTAGATAGATTTGTAGAAAATCTATTCAGCTTTCTTTGTACGATACAGTAACAGAAAAACTAAAATGCAATCTTATTGATGTAACTTGGCATTGAGAAAAGACTAAAGTATTTATAGTTTTTAGAGCAGTGGTATTGTGGATTTTATTACCTCCTTTATATTTTGTTGTTCTCTTAACTTTACCTAATAAACATTTTTTTTCACTCTTACAATAGGTATGTAGTAGTATTTCACTATGGTTTTATTTTATATTAGAGGCTTGGTGCACGAAATTTGTGCACTTGGAGGGTCCCTCAGACCAGCCTGCACCCTCTCGCAGTCCGGGAGCCCTCAGAGGATGTCCGACTGATGGCTTAGGCCCGCTCCCCAGGACATCCTTAGCACTGCCACGGAGGCGGGAGAGGCTCCTGCCACCGCCACTGTGCTCGCCAGCCGTGAGCCTGGCTTCTGGCTGAACGGTGCTTCCCCTGTAGGAGCACCCTGACCACCAGAGGGCAGCTCCGGCATTGAGCGCCTGCCCCCTAGTGGTCAGTGTGCGTCATAGCAACTGGTCGTTCTGCCATTTGGTTGATTTGCATATTAGCCTTTTATTATATAGGATGTCTCTCCTGACTAATGATGGTTAGCTTCTTTTCATTTGCTTATATGTCTTTTTTTTTAAATTAAATCTATATTGTTCAGATTATTACAGTTCCTCTTTTTTCCCCCCATAGCTCCCCTCCACCTGGTTCCCATCCCACGCTCTGCCCTTACCCCCCCACCCCCACCCCACTGTCCTCATCCATAGGTTTACGATTTTTGTCCAGTCTCTTTTCCCGCACCCTCCACACTCCCCCACCCCCCGAGAATAGTCAGTCCATTCCCTTTCTATGCCCCTGATTCTATTATATTCACCAGTATTCTGTTGATCAGATTATTTATTCACTTAGTTTTTAGATTCACTTGTTGATAGATGTGTATTTGTTGTTCATAATTTGTATCTTTACCTTTTTCTTCTTCTTCCTCTTCTTAAGGGATACCTTTCAGCATTTCATATAATACTGGTTTGGTGGTGATGAACTCCTTTAGCTTTTTCTTATTTGTGAAGCTCTTTATCTGACCTTCAATTCTAAACCATAGCTTTGCTGGGTAAAGTAATCTTGGTTGTAGGTTCTTGATCTTCATCACTTTGAATATTTCTTGCCATTCCCTTCTGGCCTGCATAGTTTCTGTTGAGAAATCAGCTGACAGTCCTGTGGGTACTCCCTTGTAGGTAACTGACTGTTTTTCTCTTGCTGCTTTTAAGATTCTCTCTTTGTCTTTTGCTCTTGGCATTTTAATTATGATGTGTCTTGGTGTGGTCCTCTTTGGATTCCTTTTGTTTGGGGTTCTCTGTGCTTTCTGGACTTGTAAGTCTATTTCTTTCACCAGGTAGGGGAAGTTTTCTGTCATTATTTCTCCAAATAGGTTTTCAATATCTTGCTCTCTCTCTCTTCTTCTAGCACCCCCATAATTCGGATGTTGTTACGCTTGAAGTTGTCCCAGAGGCTCCTTACACTATCTTCATATTTTTGGATTCTTTTTTTCTTTTTGTTTTTCCGGTTGGGTGTTTTTTGCTTCTTCGTATTTCAAATCTTTGACTTGATTCTTGCGATCCTCTAGTCTGCTGTTGGAACTCCGTATGATATTCTTTATTTCAGTCAGTGTATGCTTAATTTCTAGTTGGTCCTTTTTCATATCCTCAAGTGTCTCGCTAAATTTATTGGCGGTTTCTAGAAAATTCTTGAAAAACCTTAAAAGTGTGGTTTTGAAATCTATATCCAGTAGTTTGCTTTCCTCCATTTCTGTCATTTGTGACCTATTTCTTTGTCTCTGCATTTTTTATGCTTCCCTGTGTTGATAGAGTGTCTTTGTGTGCTAGGTGTCCTATAGGGCCCAGTGGCTCAGTCTCCCCAATTACCTGAGGTGGACACTCTTGGTGCACCCCTTTGTGGGCTTTGTGTGCAGTCTTGTTGTAGTTAAGCCTTGATTGTTGTAGGTATCACTGGGAGGAATTGACTTCCAGGCCAATTGTCTGTGAGAATCAGTTGTGTCTGCAGTGGGAGAACTTCTGTGCTGGAGACACCCTTCTGTGGCAAGACTTGCTTCAGTGGGGCTTTGGTGCTCACTGAGTCTGCCCCCTGAGTGTGTCCCTTATGGATCTGAGGAGTTGTAATCTGGATGGTCCCACTCTGACCACTGGGTACACTGGCTCTTGGATCTCTAAGGAGGTGAGGCTAGCCAGCAGGAGCTATGGAGAGATCTGCAGATTCCTCTTCTTTGTTTGGGGTTTGGAGGTGCCTAGATGAGGCCCAGCTGTGAAGCAATGCAAGCTGCTGTGGGGCCTTGGGCCTTCTTTTGGAAGTTCTGGGTCTCTCTAACCCAGCTGCAGTTTGTTAAGTAATTTTCAGATTCCAAAGGGCCAGGCCTTTCATATGCAAAAGCCTCTGGGCACAGCTTGGGTGGGGCGGGGTCTCAGGGGATCAACAGGGCGGAGCAAGCAGCTATGGCTGCTCCTCAGTCCTACCCTAAGAGGCCCCGCGTCTCAGTGTCCTGGTAATTGCTGCAAGCACCTCTGAGAGAAAGCCGCCCTCGAGTTCCGCCCCATGCCATACAGTCCAGTTTCTCCCCGTATGAGTCTGGGTCCCCAGAGATTCACCCGGAACTGGAGTTCAGAGCAGTCGGGAGCTTGAGACTCCCTCCCGATTGAAAAAGACAAACGTGTCCTCAGTTGCCAGCCCTTTCCGTGTGCGCCTCCGTATCTCTGCACTTTACTTCCGCACCTGCTCTGAGTCTCAGTGTGCTTTTCGCTTTCCTTCTAGTTGTAGAATTTCCACTCAGCCAGCCTTCCTGTGGTTCTGGATGATGTCCGTTTTGTCTTTTAGTTGTATTTTTGAAGTGGTTGTGTGAGGCAGCAATTTCCGGTGTTTACTTATGCCGCCATCTTGGTTTCTCCTGCTTATATATTTTGATGAAGAATTCATTCAGATACTTTGATCATTTTTAATTTAGCTGTGTTTTTTTTGTTGTTGAATTTTGAGAACTTTTAAAATTTATTCTAGATACAAATCATTTGTTGGATATATGGTTTGCAGATATTTTCTCCTAGTCTGTGGCTTGTCTTCCTCCTAAGAATGACTTTTGCAGAGCACAAGTTTCTAATTTTGATGAAGTCTAAGATACCAATTTGTCTCTTTATGATTATACTTTTTGTATTTTATGTAAAAATCTGTGCATTACTCATCACAAATATTTTCTTTAAATACATTTTTATTGATTGTAGAGGAAGGAAGAGGGAGAGAGAGATAGAAACATCAGTGATGAGAGAGAATCATCAATCCGCTGTCTCCTGCATGCTCCACATGTGCCCTGACCAGGAATCGAATCATGACCTCCTAGTTCATTGGTTGACGCTCAACCACTAAGCCACGCCAGCCAGGCAGTTTTAAGTTTTAAATGTAAAACCTAAAATTAAAGAACTTCTAAAAGAATACATTAAAATAATATTTGTGCCCAGCTGGAGTGGCTCAGTGGTTGAACATTGACCTATGAATCAGGAGGTCACCATTCAATTCCCAGTCAGGGCACATGCCTGGGTTGCAGGCTTGATCCCCAGTGTGGGGCGTGCAGGAGGCAGCTAATCAATGATTTTCTCTCATCTTTGACATTTCTGTCTCTTTCTCCCTCTCCCTTCCTCTCAGAAATCAATAAAAATATATTTAAAAAAATAAAAATAATACTCTAAACTCCATTTTGAGTTTCTTAAAAAATAAGTTGCAAAGTATGGGTCAGTGTTCATATTTTTACACTAACATCCTAATTGCTCCAGCAGCATTTGTTGAAAAGCCTGTCCCCTCTCCATTGCATTGCCTTTGTACTTGTATCTGAAATCAGTTGATTTTATATGTGGAAATCTGTTTCTGGGTTTTCTTTTATGTTCCATTGATCTTTGTGTCTGTCCTTTGCACTACAATACTATCCTCACTACAAGTGTTAAAATCAGGTGGTGAGTCTTACTAACTTTTTTCTACTTTTCAATAGTTTTAGCTATTCTAGTCCTGTTGCCTTTTCATATTGTGCAGAAAAGAGTTAACATAGAAAGCCAGAGGCTATTAACATTAGAAGAGCCTGCTTGCAGATTTGGCCCTTGGCTGGCATCTGGGAATTTGGCTTTTATTTATTTACTAGAGGCCCGGTGCACAAAACTCGTGCACTTGTGGGGGTCCCTCAGCCCGGCCTGTGCCCTCTCGCAGTCCGGGAGCCCTTGGGGATGTCCAACTGTGGGGAGCGGGCCTAAACCCACAGACCTTAGCACTGCTGTGGAGGCAGGAGAGGCTCAGCAGCCAATAAAAACCTTCGACTCTAAGTCCTAAATGGGCTTTTCTGTCAATAGTATTGTACACACGTGGCTGTATTTTTGCTGCTGGTGGGAGTAGGCACTTCGTGTGAACCCTCATTGGAGGGAGAGAGCACAGAGAAAGCCTACAAATAGATTCCTCTCACTTTTGCCTTCCTGATCTGCTACGTATCCTTACTATGTTGCTCTAATGACTCTTCGCTGTGGCTTTAACTTTATGTTTAGTCATTTGAGACCGTCCAGCAAATCACCAAACTAGTAGGTGGTCTTGGGACCCCCTAAACACATACATTTTTGAATAAGGTGAAGATGATATTGCTTTAATTGTATAAAACAATAGATTTTAAGGTAAATTGTTTAAATTTATAAATTTCAAAGTAATGAACTATCCTACCTTTTCCTCTTCTTTCCAATATAACATCAGGACCAGTGTCTTTATTAACATTGTGGAGTAATAGGATCAATACTGCCAATTCCAGAAAACATCAGGAGTTTGCTGGACGTTTGAACTCTGTTAATAACAGAGCTGAATTATATCAACATCTTAAAGAAGAAAATGGGTTTGTATTATTTATTGTTCATTGCCTTATAATAAGTTAAAATATAATGAATACTGCTTGTTTGTTATATTCAGCAATTTTTGTTAGTAATATTATGAACCAATATATATTAACTATAAAGAGAAAAAATTAACATTTTTGATTCTTAGTACTTGTAAAAGGCATGATTACTAGTATATTGATTGTAACTCTGAAAGTTTTTACTTCTTAGAGCATTTTTTTCATTGCTCAATAAACATCATAAAGGGAAAAATCATAGAGAAAACTTAATATGTAATGCTGACTCTATAAAATAATGGAGGAAAATATTTTTTGATTAAGTAGTACAATATTGGGAAATTTGTTTCAATTGAATAAATCTCAGGTTTGATCATTTTAATCTCCTTTTTAGAAGAACTTTCGATAATGTGTGGCAAAGGAACCTCTAGTGAAAAAAGAAATACATCTTTTACTAAATATCAGAAGTTTTTTTCCTTAGTTTTGCTTGCAGAAGTATAGTTGAAAAAGTGGCCTTTGAAAGGAAACTGGGAAGGTCACTTAATCTCTCTGGGCCTCAATTTTCTCTATTCTGCAAAATGAGGAAGTGAGACCAACTGGAGCAGCGGTTCTCAACCTGTGGGTCATGACCCCTTTGGGGGTCGAACGACCCTTTCACAGGGGTCACCTAAGACCATTGGAAAACACATATTGAATATGTAATTACATATTGTTTTTGTAATTAATCACTATGCTTTAATTATGTTCAATTTGTAACAATGAAAATACATCCTGCATATCAGATATTTACATTACAATTCATAACAGTAGCAAAATTACAGTTATGAAGTAGCAACAAAAATAATTTTATGGTTGGGGGTCACCACAACATGAGGAACTGTATTAAAGGGTCACGGCATTAGGAAGGTTGAGAACCACTGAACTAGAGGAACCCTAACCTTCGTTCTTTTCTAAGGTGCTGATATTCTGCTTGATGAATATATGAGTTTAATTTCATATGAAAGGTATGTAAGGAGAAAAAATATATGGATGGTTAATGTTTCATTTTACCTATTCATTTTTCTCCTTCTGTTTTTCAGAATGGAGACAACAGAAAATGGAAAAGCCAGCCGACAGTGAAGAGTGACTTGAGGAACTAAATTTACTATATTGCATAAATATTTTGGGCAGAATTTGATATAAGTACTTTTACAGCAAGATTGTATAGTTATGTTGCCTGGACTGGTTTTTACATTTTTAAGATATTTCAACTAACTTTATCTTTTTTGTATTAATTGTAAGATTGGCACATATGTCAAAAAAATACATTTGAGATTTGTCCTCCCAAATCACACAAATTTATTTTATGGTAAAAGGTTTTCCCTCTGGAAATGTTTTTTAAAAAATTCTTAGGCTTCTCTTTGCCAAATAAAACTATTAAAAATATCTGAAATGCAAAATATTGGAGTATTCCTTTAGAAAAATATATTTATTTAATGACTGACAACTTTTAGAAATTAAAATTTATCAGAATTTAGGAGACATTTATAATATTTAGTATAAAATTTTGCTGGTTAGTCTATAACATATAGCGCTTTTCAAAAAAAGAACGTTGTTTTTTATTTTAATTTATTTTTATGTTGCCCATTTAAAAACAAAATTTTCAGGTAGTTGGTGTAAATTTATATTTTCTCATATTGGACAATGTTGCCTTTTTTTTCTGCTAAAAATTTACTGTCCGTTGACTTTTCATATTGAAAGAGAAGCATAAAGGAGATTACAGGCTTAGTAGAAAGGAAAGTCGCTAGGTTATTTGGTTTTCTGCTCATCTCAGCAATGTCATGGTTATACTGTGAATGCCTGGTGACTTGTCTTCTTGTGCTGCTTCATCAGGAAGCTCATAACATGTTGTGAGAAACATGTTATTTAAATGTTGAATGCTAATTCTAGGCTTGTCATTTTTTCTTGAGTGTTTAGTAGAGGAGGAGAAAATTCTTTGTTTAAATATAGATTTATTATTTTCTATGAAAAAACATGTTTATTTTTTTTTAAATTTGAATTTTTAGGTTAACATTGGTTAGTAATATAATACAGGTTTCAAGTATACAGTTCTATAATACATCATCTGTATATTGTGTGTTCACCACCCAAAGTCAAATCTTCTTCTCTCACCATTTATATTCCCTTTACCCTATTCTATTTCCCCCCACCTACCTTTCTCTGGTAATTACCATACTGTTGTCTGTGACCATGAATTTTATTTTTAAATTTTTTTGCTTAATCCCTTTACCTTTTTCACCCAGCCCCTCTACCCCCTCCCACTGACAGCTATCAGTTAGTTCTCTGTATCTGTGAGTCTGCTTCTATTTTGTTTGGTAGTTTATTTTATTCATTAGATTCCACATATAAGTGAAATCATATGGCACTTGTCTCTGACTGGCTTATTTCACTTAGCATAATATTCTCCAGATCCATCCATGCACAAGGTAAGCTTTCCTTCTTTATTAAAAGCTGAGTATTATTTCATTGTGTAAATGTACCACAGCTTTTTTATCCACTCATCTACTGATGGGCATTTGGGCTGCTTCCAAATTTTGGCTATTATAAATAAAGCTGCAGTGAACATAGGAGTGAACTCAAGGGGAAAATGGGAGGCTACTAATGTCTCCCTTGCTGATGCTGAAGGTATCAAGAGACTTTTAGATGACTGTGCAAATCTTCTCAGGTAGACTTAAACAGAGCCACTCCATTTGCTGAGAAATGTTGTCATTGAAGATAGTCTTTCTGAGGGTGTGGCTATATTCTCTATTACTTCCTCAGAGATTGAGAATCCAAGAAAATGAGAGTACTTGGATAGGCAAGGAGAGCTTTGTGAATACTAAGCTTGGCTAATTGATTCTAAGACAAAGTCAGATACAACAGGAAGCTTTTGTATTTTTGTTCTGTGGATTAGGGATTTATTTCCCACTCTGTAGAGTCCAATTTTTCTAGTAACATTGATACTGTAGAAGTTCTCTGAAAGTCAAAATCTGTGAATGAAGTAGCTATTAATAGCAAAGAAGGAATGACCTCAGGGAAAACAGAATATCCGAGGTTGTTGTCAAGGACATTTCCTTTAATGAATTCTGTGAGACTACTGTATGCAGTGGCCTTGTAATCTTCATGCACCTTAGTGTGTTTGGAGTAAAGTCAGGATCAGGAATAGGAGTGATTTGTCTTAAGGTAGCAAATAACCTGGGGATCGATGGTTCCTCATCTTTAGAGATCCAATGAGTCACGAAGGTGGGTAATGAAACAGAATGGCTTGCTTAGTTTTGTTGACTAAGTCATTTCAATGACTTCATTGTTGTGGCTGGGATATCCCTTAACTGTCTAAGTCGTCGTCTTTGAGATTTTTGAAGTAATCTCCAACCTTCAATCTGATATCCTAAAATTTGAGCAAGGAACTTAGAGGAAGCATGCTGTTGAAAAACTTGAATTAGCTCTGGCAGTAATGTAGAAACCTCATATTCCATAGGCTAGTAGAATTGTACAGCCAACACTGGAAGATCCCACAGTTGCTTATCTTGCTTCTGAATGGCTCATAGTCACCAAAGAAGCATCCAAGTGGAAATAGTCTGCCAGAGTGTACAGCACAAAGAGACACTCTTGACCACTAAGAGCTTCAGCAGCTGATTTAAGAGTAATTTCAGCTACAATGGTGGAAAACTCCTTTGAGCTTCCTTGGGCTCTAACACTTAAGATTTAAAAGAAGAACACAGCACGGATTATTTGCTGTATTAGTGATCCCTTATTTTTATGTAGTCCTTCATAATGTATATAGTATTGTCACGTACATCATCTCACTGCCACCTCCAATAAATAGGAGGGAAAGGAGGACAGTTATCCTAATCCCTAATATATAGTTGCAAAAATGAATTCAAAATGGCTTGCCCTAGCTGGTTTGGCTCAGTGGATAGAGCGTCAGCCTGTGAACTGAAGGTTCACAGGTTTGATTTTGGGCAAGGGCATATGCCCAGGTATGAGCTCAATCTCCAGTGGTGGGTGTCAGGAGACAGCCGATCAAGGATTCTCTCTCATCATTGATGTTTCTTTCTCTCCCTCTCCCTTCCTCTCTGAAATCAACAAAAAAAAATTATTAAAAAAACCCAAAGTGGCTAAGTAAAATGCTCAAAGGCACAGAAGTATCTGATCCGAATCTCCAGGTGTTCTGACTTCAAATTGGAAGGTAGAGATTTCAGTGGAAAAGTTGTGGGTTTTGGAGTTAGAAAGTTTAAATCCAGTTTGTCACTTAGATTAGTTATATGGTTTTGAGTTATTTAGCTAATCTAAGCCTCGGTTTCTTAAAATAGAAAGCAGGAACATTTTACCTTGAGAGAGAGATTTTGAATATTAATTGATATGAGGCACTCTGGAAGTTACCTGGCACACAAATAAATCTTTCATTCTACTGCACCTTTCCTGTTTCTTTGTTTTTCCTTCCCTGTAACCCTTCTTATCCTTTCCTTCCTGTTTTCTTCCCCGTGTCCTTCTCTTTATCTTACCTTTTGTCTTTTCTCTCCTTGCCTCCTTACTGTCCTTTCATCCCTCCCTTTGCTCTGCTTTGTTATACTTCTCTCACATCTTTTGCGTCTAGACCAGTGATTCTCAACCTTCTGGCCCTTTAAATACAGTTCCTCATGTTGTGACCCAACCATAAAATTATTTTCGTTGCTACTTCATAACTGTAATGTTGCTACTGTTATGAATCGTAATGTAAATATCTGATATGCAGGATGGTCTTAGACGACATTCGACTGCCAAAGGGGTCGTGACCCACAGGTTGAGAACCGCTGATCTAGCCCAACAGCGGATCTCCTAGTGGTCCCTGCAGTTACTAAAAGTACTCCTTTAAGTAACAGCCCACAGCTGGCCTTCAGTGTAGAGTTGGAGTCATGAGGCCAGTGTGGAGAAGAGCATGGTTTGCTGAATGGAAACTCAAGTAATAACTCACAGATCCAGAAAGGCTCTGAGGGTGGCATAACCCAAGTTTACTGTTGAAATGAGCAGGCATGCTCTACAAAAAAATAAAATGTAAAAAAGTATGCAAATAATTCTAGGTCTTTCAAGAAAAGAAAAATGGGGTTTATTTTTAGGGTAAAATCAATTCTACTTTTTAAAAAAGTGTTTTTGATTGATTTCAGAGAGGAAGGGAGAGGGAGAAAGAGATAGAAACATCGATGATGAGAGAGTCATTCATTGGCTGTCTCCTGCATGCCCATACTGGGGATCGAGCCTGCAACCTGGCCATGTGCCCTGATCGGGAATCAAACCTTGACCTCCTGGTTCATAGGTTGATGCTCAACCACTGAGCCACATTGCTGGCTGGGCAAATTCTGTATTCAAATTTAATGTATTCATAAGGCTTCCATTTCTTCCCTCCATCCCCAAGACTTTATTTATTTTTATTGATTTCAAAGAGGAAAGGAGAGGGAGAAAGAGATAGTAACATCAATGATGAGAGAATCATTGATCTGCCTCCTGGCGCTCCCCACACTGGGGAGCCCACAACCCGGCCTTGACCGAGAATAGAACCATGACCTCCTGGTTCATAGGTTGATGCTCAACCATTGAACCACACTGGCTGGACATCCCCAAGACTTTAAAATGCAGTAGCTGCCATGGAGTGTATAAGGCTTTTCAAAATCTAGGCTCTGCTAACATCTGTCTCCAGCTTCATCTGCTGTTCCCCAACTTGCACTGTGTTTAGTAGGGCTAAACTTCATGTGGCTTCCCAAACATACCATGCCCCTTTAATGTTTTTGTGACCATTAAACAGGTCCTTTTTAAATCCTATAATGCCCTTTCTCCTTTTCTGGCTGGCTAACTTCAACTTTAAAAACCCATCGTGACACAACCTCATCCAAAAAGATCTTGCCAACATCCTCCCCCATACTGAGTTAAGGTACTGATTTTTGCCTCTCTGTCTTACATGTGGTTTTGTTATTGTATTTACTTTACTATATTATAATTTTTTATTTTTTACCTTTCTGTATACCCTACTGAGCTATTGGACTGAGTTCCTTGGCAGCAGTTTACTCATATTATCTCGTACTTCTAGCTCAGGAATCTGGAAAACAGGAGGCATTCACCAAATCCTTGTTGAATGAATAAGTGAATAAATGAATGAAAGAATGGAAAAAGATGCAATATGTGAAATCACTTTGTATCACAGTGTAGGACTTAGTTATTATTGACCTTACTATAATTTTCATAATTTTTTTGAAAGTTAAAAGTAACTTACTAGAGCAGGGGTCCTCAAACTTTTTAAACAGAGGGCCAGTTCACTGTCCCTCAGACCGTTGGAGGACTGGACTATAGTTTAAAAAAAACTACGAACAAATTCCTATGCACACTGCACATATCTTATTTTGAAGTAAAAAAACAAAACGGGAACATACAATGTTTGTATTTGCATGTGGCCTGCAGGCCGTAGTTTGAGGACCCCTGTACTAGAGAAAAACTTTAAAATTTTAGATTAAGAGGGATAGTTAACAACATAATTATGTCTATAATGGGAAATTATTTGAGGAAAATAAAAAAATACTAAAAATGTGAATTGTTAAAATATGTAGAACTACCTTTTATTTTAATAGATAGTGCATGTATACAATATAAAATTCATAAGATACTAAGAAGAACATACTATAAAATACACTAAGTTCATTTTTCATTTCCTCACCCTGGTTGCCCAATTTCCCAGTTTCTCTCCCTTATTGTTACCATACTATCCAGATGCCTTCTATGCTTATAAGGCATAGGTATACATGCTGCCTTTTGAAAGAGAACAGAAAGGGCTGTTTTCAAGTAGTGCATGTATGGTAAAATAAAATGGTATGAGAGATAAAAACTTAGTTCTCAAGTTTTTATTTTGAGAGGTTGTTTTCCAGTTTGAGGAAATTACCATACTGAACTTTGTTTTCAGATCCTGTTGATTAGCAGCATTGTGAAATGTCTCTACTTGTCTCCTTTGATTTGGTCTTCTGCTCCTCATTCTTTCTCTAATACAGTGTTTTACCTCTTCAAATCCTGCCCTTGATTCACACACAGCTGCCCTGGCACTTTTTAATAAGGATACTTATCCACTTGGAGAAGGAATCAGGCTTGCTCCCCTCACTTCATTCCTCGCCAGCATATGAAGAGTACAGATGATGGAGGCTGTTTGTGTTTGCTGGAAACAAAAATCCCTAGATACTAGCACTATGATTTGGCAGTTTCTTCCCTCATCTCCTCTAAGTGCAGTCTTTGCAAAGTCTTCACAGGAGAATTCTATTCCTGCTGTCTTGGCAGTTTGACATCATGAACCAGTGTAACCTGTTCAATGACACATGAAATAAAGTCTGAACTTGCCTTCAGGAAGAGGTTTTAAATTTGTCTCCTCTATCCCTGTGGCAGAGCATTGATACCAAGAGTTAAAGAGCTCTATTAGTTTTAATCATAAACCAGTTTTTTTAAACCCTAAAAACAGACATTCTTTTATTTCAGGCTTATAAAGGTGTTACGGAAAATATAAACTTCGAGTAGGAATCACAAAGTAATCATTAAAGTATTAAAATACTTGGCTGTTTCACTAAAAAATGTTTACCAAAACATAGCTACAACTCAATATGACTGACAATATTCTATTAAATTCATATATTGGATTGTTTTTCTTCTCAGACTGCATTCCTCATGGTATATTGTTATTTATGAGTCTTCAAAAATGTTTTCATATTTTTGGTTACTGCTCTGAGACACCTGTATCTACAGGAAGCAATTTGGGAAATTTAAGCCCTGTTTATTTTTAACATCTATAAGAATACAATGTTGAACAGATAGGTTAGAGATACTTAGGTGTTTACCTGAAACAGACTTTTTTTCCCTTGGAAGGCATGTGGTGAAATTGGATAATGGAATAATTTTCCAATCACAGCAGCTGTGTCTGGCATGCCATGAAGAACTCGGGTCTCTTCACACGAACAGAGAGTAGTCACAGCCAGCATATTCACAGAGACAGACGTGAGCACCAGCAGATTTGGAATTGCTGAAACTCTTCTGATCCAGTGCAGGGCAAATGGGTGCCGGTGTTGCCCGCTCCCCTGCATTTCTTACTGGTATCCATTGCCTCAGTATAGTTAGTTCCACTCAGGTAACTGAATATCACTTTACTGAACCGAATATGGCTTAAAAACAAAACATTTGAGCTCAACTCATTGGTACTTCTTGTGAAGGGGAAATAGATTTTTATCTATTTTCAGAGCAATATGTAAGGTTTAGAATCCTTTTGTTTTCTTAGATTATTCACATCAACTAATGGAGAATTAAAATAATAATTCCTACTATCTCAAAACATTGTTACTGCTCTGTAGTAACAATAAATTGAGTAAGAGAGGGAGACCACTGATAGATTTTAACTGTCTGCCTTGTGTTGCTTCCTTTAGTCATCTCCATCCAGCTCCACCTAGAGATGAATATGGGACTCTTAAAAGAATGAATTAATGTAATACAGTGAAGACAAACACAAAACAACAACAAAAAGCCTTCCCCAGAGACAGCCTTATTCACATTTTTATCTCTGTCCCTGTATTAGACATCAAGGGGTCTACCTTCTCTGCATCCCTGTTCTTGGTTGTAGCAATCTTTGGAAAAATTTCCCTCCTGTTCCTCATAATGAGCTACTGTACTTGCCAATCACAGTCACCCTTCTCTCTGGTCACGGGTGAGCAAATGGCTTAGGTCTGGTCATTCATGATACTCCGTGCCTCTTGCTATGGGGAAAGATCAGGTCTGGGTAGGAGACCCAGGCTCAGCTTACTCAACTCCTTTTCTGTTTTCTGGGATTTTCATATGGAAATGCCACCTCCCCACTCCACTTCTCCTCCACTCTACCTCAGTCCTCTCCCAGTACCCCCAGTCCACCTTTGTCTGGCTTTCCTGACTTGTTATGGGAACAGCTCAGTCATACACATGCACTCTTGAAAATGGTGAATAACCAACCCACTATGTTACCCATTTATTCCTTTTTCAGCTCCTGTATCTACTCTGTGTAATGGATTGGTCTTCATAGCATTTCTTTATAACGGGTAGCACAGTGCCTGAAGGGGGCACAGGAGGGACGGCAGGAGGAAGGCTTCTGATTGTGGTGCACTGTTTTCTTTTTGCCAGCTCCTGCTGTAAGGCTCATCAGTGTTGTATGTGGAGAGGGGCATCCAGTGCCACTTTGCACCAGCTGCATACTGTCCCTTGGTGACCTCCCAACCTGGCCCAGGTTCCGTTGACCACTTCACCATGACTCTCCAGACATGGACACTGGCATGTGTTCCCGGCCTCATGTCAGCAGTAGCACCTGGACTCTCTCTGCTACTCTCTGGACTCAGTAGCGCCTGCCCACCAGCCTTGACTTGTTTGTGCCCTGGAGGGTTGTCTCCTGTTGCCTGGTGACTGTAGACCAGCTTTGGCTCAGGCAACCCAGCAAATTTCCCTGCATCTTGGTGGTGGCAACCATTCTCTCTCTGATGAGGTCTGAACCCCACCTTTGGGGTGTGGGCCTACCTCTAACTTTTCCCTTCCTTGGGCACTCTCCAACAGCCCTGGGTATCCTGTAGAGTTCTCTTTGCATCTTTTTCAGTGACTCTCCTATTGTAGTTTAATAATTGTTTGTATACAACCTCCCCTGTTCAAATTACAGTGTGTTTTCTGTTTTCTGATTGGACCCAGACTAATTCACCCTTTATTCTTAACATGACTTTCAGTTTCTGTGATTTGCTTGGCTCTTTTCTCACCTCTGTGTTATTAATATTTTTATTATTGTCCCACCTCTGAAGTCCATGTAAATTGGGAGAAGCAATCACTATCTTACCTTTTTTCATGCATATATGAGAGAGTTTGTAAATTGTAAAATGATATTTTATGTTTGTTGATTTATTATCTAACAATGCTTCTTTATATCTTTAGCCTCATCCTCTCTCTGAACATTTCCAAGAAGTTGGTTCTTGACTTTCGCCTTCTCTCTGTACCTTAACTTTCCATATCTTTAGCTTCATCCTGATTTCTTTTGGAACTCTGGGCTCACGCCTCCATTGCTATCTTTAGTTTTTCTCTACTGTCTAGAATAGATGCTGGGAGATAATGTCCAAATTTTTTAATTTGACAGACAAGCTTTCATTAATTCAACATACATGAGGGCCTATATTATGCAAGGCATGTTCTAGGTGCTGGGCATACAGAAGTGAACATCATAGGCAAAATCTTTGCTTTTGTGGAGTTTATATTCCACAATTTAACCATAATTTATCCTTCCAGGCTGATCTCCCTGCATTAACTTGTGCTCTAGAGGAAAATGAACATTTCATTGTTATTTTCCTGCCTCTTTACCAATGATCATACCTCAAATGGTCTTCATCCTCTCTACCTAAATCCTATGGTTTCTCTAAGACTCAGTTTAAATCCATCCATGAATCCTCAGTAGACAAGTCCCAAAGCACTTCTTGTAGCAGCGATTCACAACATTTTCTATAGTAACTTCTCTGAGAGATAAAATACGCTGTTTTATAACAGTGACTCGATGTGCATATATTTTCAAGGGGTAAAGGATAAGTTTTTGCCAGAATCTCAAAATGTAGATGTGCAGGCATTTAGAACTTGAAAATCTCCCTCACTGGTCTATACCTTGTGTTTATTTTTCTTTTTTAAAATTGATTTTGGAGAGAGAAGAAGGGGGAGAGAGAGAAAGAGAAACATCAGTCTATTGTTTCACTTATTTATACATTCATTGGTTGATTCTTGTATGTGCCCTGACTGGGGATCAAACCCACAGCCTTGGTGTGTTGGGATGATGCTCTAACCAACTTAGCTACCCAACCAGGACCTATATCTTGTGTTTCTTAATTAAATGTGTACTGCTTTTGAGGTATTTTCTACTAAATTCTCATGCCTTATCTCTTTATATAAATGGGAATGCATTAGAAAAAAGTCAGTGAGTTTATCACTTTTTGACAGTTTTCCCTGCCAACAGTTCCTGGTTGTATATGTTACACATAGAATGTTAAGAAATAATGAAATGATTATTGGTTTTATTTCAACTGTTGCCCAATGCTTTCCTAGTTTAAAAAAAATTCTCACCTGAGGATATGCTTTCTGTTGATTTTAGAGAAAGAGGAAGGGAAAGGAGAAAAACATCTATGTGAAAGAGAGTCGTCAATGAAACATGGCTTGGTTGCCTCCTGTATGTGCCCCAACCTGGGATCAAACCCATAACCTAGATATATGCTCCAACCAGAAATCAAACCCGCCATCTTTCAGTGAATGGGAATATGCTCCAACTAACTGAGCCACACTGACCAGGGCTAGGCAAAGAATTCTTAGATAGTATATAAAAATCACATAATTACTATAATGATTAATTTTTTCAAGTTGACAATACAAAATGCTGACAATGCTGCGGGAAAACTGGAATTCTCATACATTGCTAATGGAGTTACAAAATGGCACAGCCACTTTGAAAAACATAGGCAGCTTCTTGCAAAGCTAATCACATACTTATAGAATTTTTCAAATACATAGTTTATTCTTATTTTTGGTGGCAATATAATATTATAGAACCAAAATTTAAAGCTACTTTAATTTTAAAATTTTCAAATACAATTGACATACAAGACTAAAGTAGTTTCAGGTGTACATCCCAGTGATTAGACATTATATAACTTACTAAGTGACCACCTGGCACCATGCAGTTATTACATTATTATTGACTCTATTACCTATGCTGTACTTTACATCCCTGTGACTATAACTACCACACAATTTGAAGGTACTTTAAAGATTATCGTCTTGCTTTTCAGTGAGTCCGTCCCTCCTTAGAATATCTCTTAATGTATATTTTCTGCACTTAAGTCACCACTTGGCTGTCCTTTAGGTTAATATCCCCATCTCATTAGACTCCTATGGACAAACCACTTCCGTCCTTTAGGCTCTTTAGTTGTTTATCTTAGGTCCTTTTTCATTTCTTCAACCTTGTTTCATTAGAGGAGAGTGGAAATAGATACTTCTAAGAAAGGATTTCATCTCGTCTAAATATAAAATAATATTTCACTAAAATGATTTTTGGGGGTGGGGGCAATGTAACAAACAAAGCACTGGCAACATGTGTGAAGCTGCCTTTGGGAAATCAGTATTTTGTATCATAATGGCTACCACTCTGCAGGTTGCCCACATCTACAGAGGTTCAGTCTTTGAGCTCCCTGTGAATAGAATGATGGTGCCAGGAAGCAATGCATGTGTGTCTCTGAGCGGGAATGTGGATCTGGACAAACTGCCATCTGTTTTGCTGTAGCATCTTGGAGTTAATGGCCCAAGAAAGTTAGAATCCATCATTCTGATGAGTCCTGAAATAGGAGGCTCCTTCCAGTAACAGCTTGTACTCTTACTAGGCATTTGAGGCTGTAACAGAATGATCAATGGAAAGTGGTAGAAGAAATAAGAAGCTCTCTAAGTTTGAGGGAGTTAAGAGGCCTGGCTTCTTGTTCATTTTTGTAATTAACTAGCTGGGACACATTGGGAAAATCACTTCCTCTCTCTGGGTCTCAGACTGTGCAGTTGTTACATTAGAGAGGGTCAGACTAGAAGCTCCCTATGGTCCTTTCCGTTCTGCATTTTATAATTTTGTAGTTATAGGTGTCAGGAAAACTAACGTGAATCATCCTCCCTCGTGGCAAGACAATTAAGAGAAGTAACTGCCGTTGTTACTTGGCTCTTGAGAGGGAAGCAACACTTCAGTGACTCCAGAGGTTGAAGAGACTGAACATGCCACATTCCATTTCATAATACACACTGCTAAAGAAATCCTAAAACGGAGTTACTGGATATGTGGGAATATATGATTTAGTCCATTAGAAAGCTATATTGTCCATTTAAATATGTAGGAATTTAGGGTTTTGTTCTATTCCTTGCAACAAATTATAGCAATTCGAAGTTAATTAAGACAGGCTTTGTCAGAGTATTAGATTCTGTATCCCTTTTGGTGAACAGGATGATAGAGGTAAAGAGGTAAACAATAGAGGATGATCCCATGGTTTCAAAATCTTGATTTTAGGGCACTTGTCCCAAAGAAAAGAACATTTCACATACAAGCCAATAAAAAAAAAATCTATGGCTAGAAAATTAATTCAAGTTGTGAGCTTATAAGGATTAGAGCTGGTTTCTTTTTCTTCCTTCAGAACTCCTACAGCACATAGATAGCTTGCATGCAGTGGTTGCCTAGTAACTGCTTATTTACAGTGACTATGGAGGCCACTTGTCTTTAGCCTAATTCCAAAACTAGAAAGTTCAGGGAAAACACAACACTGAATGATTTATACTATTGATTATCAGGTTGGTTTTTGTTGATTTTTTTTTTTTTTACCTTTCTGTATTCTTGTGTTTTAGGAGTACCAGCTTTAAACAGCTGGATTTTTTTTTAATCCAGTCTGACACTTGCTTTTTTTTAAATGGAAAAATTTAATACATTTCCATTTATTGTGGTTATTGGAATATTAGGACTGTAGAAATAAATATTATGTCTTTTCTATATGTGCTACCTTTTCTGCATCTCTTCCTCATTTTTGCTGTCTCTCAAATTCATTGAGTTTTCCCTTCCTCTTCTTATTTTTTTTTCACATGCCCTAACTTGGAATTAATGTGCACTGTCTTTTTGTTGTTGTTGTTAATCCTCATCCAAGGATATTATTTCCTTTGATTTTTTAGAGATAGTGGAAGGGAGGGGGAGAGACACAGAGAGAGAGAAAAACATTGATGTGAGAGAGACACTTCGATTGGTTGCCTCCCGCATGCTCCCCAACCCGAGGCTAGGGATTGAGCCTGCAACCGAGATACGTGCTCTTGACCAAAATCGAATTCTCGACCCCTCAGATCATGAGCCACTGCTCAACCACTGAGCAAAACTGGCTAGGGCATGCACTGTGTCTTTTATTTTAGTGGTTATTTGGATTATTTTAATGGGAATACTAGTCAGAGTTTGCAGTTATCCAACATTTTTTATTGATTTTTCTTAGAGATGAAGGAGGAGAGAGAAAGATCAATTTGTTGTTCCACTTATTTATGCATTCATTGGTTGATTCTTGTGTGTGCCCTCACTGGGGATTGAACCCACACCTTGGCATATCAGTATGATGCTCTAACCAACTGAACTATGCAACCAGAGCCAGTTATTCAATATTTTTACCTTCCAAAAAATGCAAAGACATTGGAATGTTTTTAATTCTGACTACCCCCTCACTATTTATAAACTACTATAATCATGTTTTAGGTCAATTATTACCATTGTTTTTTTATTACATTGCAATCAGTGTAACTAGTTATTACAAACAATCAATGTTGTATTTTGCCCACATATTACCAATGTCTTTGTGCATCATTTCTTTTGCAACCAAGTCCTTCCTTTTAAAGTTTCTTTAGTGAGCTCTTTTGGTAGTAAAGTCTCTCAGTTTTCATTTGTCTGAAAATTTATTAATTTAAATTATTACTTATTATTTCTTGAAGTATAGACTAATAGATTGATAGTTGTTCTATCTCAGCCTATTGAAGACATTATTTCACTACCTTCTGGTTCCCATTATTGCTGTTATAAAGTCAGTTGTCTAATTGTTATTCTGTTGTGGATAATGTGTGTTCTCTCTGACACTGTTGGAATCTTTTTGTCTTTTGGTGTTTTGTAGTTGTTACTAGGTTTTATTTTTTATTTTTTCAATTTGCTCTTTTTTTTGTTTTTTGTTTCTCTACATCTGTGTCTTTTAACATTTCTGGGAAATCCCCAGCCATTATCTTGATAAATACTACTTATTCCCTAATATGTTATTCTGGAATGATAGTTAGACCTCATGCTACATTCCATGTCTTTAACTCCTATTTCAAATTTTTATCTCTCTCTGGGATATATTCTGAATTTCTTTGCATCTTCCAGTTCTCAAGTTCTTTGGTTAGGTGTAACTCACCTGCTATTAATTCAGTTTTTGACTTTTAGAAATTCTATTTGGTTCTTTTCAAAATCTTTTTTTTAGAGTCTCTTGTTCTGTACTTATATTGGAGTTTTCACTTTTATTTCTTTAAACATATTATATATAATTATTTTATTATTCCAACATCAGAAGTTCTTTGGGATCTTTGCCCTCTGTTGTTTCTATCTCTTATTCATGGTGCCTTGTTTCCTTGTGTATTTTGTGATATCCAATTGTGAGTTACTCCTTTTCCTTGGATCTTTTTGAGAATTTTTGAGGTCTGGGTTTTATTTTCTTCTGCCAAACATCTAGGGGACAATATCACCACTTTGAATAAAAATGTCAGCCCAGCCAGTGCAGCTCAGTGGTTGAGCATTGACTCCAGGCACCAAGAGGTCACCGGTTCATTTCCGGTCAGGGCACACGCCCAGGTTGCAGGCTCGATCCCCAGGAGGGGGCTTGCAGGAGGCAGCCAATCGATGCTGATGTTTCCCTCTCATCGATGTTTCTGTCTCTCCCTCTGCCTCCCTCTTTCTCTAAAATCAATAAAAACATATTTTTAAAAAATAGCAGCCTAAGTGTTTTGAATCACAGTGGCAGTATAAATTCAGACTGTAAATATATGTCAGAGTACTGTTTTGACTTGGTTTGAAGATCTGAATATTTCTTGCATTTCTGCTATTTTTACCCAATATTTTATTTGTTTCTATTGGGAGAATCATATAGGGTCTCTTACCTGCCATCCTGCTGGTAAGTTGGATGCAATTTTTGTTTTGACACAAAGAGTGCAGTGACTACAAAGCCACATAATTTGGATTAAGTTTCACAGAAAGAAGAAGTGAGAATTTATTGCAAGGTAAGTGGGCCTGTAGCTCTAACTGGTTCCTTTGTGACATCCATGGCACCTGGAACCTGACACTTGCCACTTGACATCATTTGACTTTGAAATGTGAAATGTGAATTTTAAGAGAGACTTGGGTAAAATCCTTCCTAATAAGTTAATGTTAAGAAACAAGTAGTACTGATTTAAGTGGGACCTTCTGGGACTTATTCATACTTGATGCTTGAAAGGCAGCTGTAAACTCCCACTGCGGAGACAGCCAGATGTGCAGGTGCTGTCCCCAGAGAAAACATCCCTCCTTGCCTTCCCTTTTGTCTTTTGACTTGCTCAGGTGCCCTGGGGTCAGAAACAGGTACTGTTTCCTAAGAACATTTCTGATAAAATAGTTTGCTTTGGAAATTCATGTGAACAAACTATTCAATGCAAAGAGTGAGGTGGTAAACATTGTGTTCCTAGGAAAAGGCAAATGACTCTCCCTGCTTCTACCTCTATGGGATCCAGTAAAACCTGAGATGGTCTACTCCAACCAAACCAGCAAAAAGGGAAGCTCCACACTCGCTGCTGTTGGCTGCTTGTAGCCACACAAACTCAGGATTTCTCCCAGCTTAAAAATGCTGTCATTTCTTTGATTTATTTCCAGCTGCCAATAGACACTTCCATTACCTCTGGGAAAGCGATAGCTCAATGTGGCCCATCTTTGCAGGGACAGCAACTCATGCTGAGACCATCTCCTTTCTCCCAAGTTCTGGTCAAGCAGGCAATCTGGAACGCCGGTCAAAAAGAGACAGTTAAGCAGTTTGGACTGTCTGAATAAAAGATCTCACAAACAACAGCTTATTCAATACTTAAACAATGTATTTGAGTGCCCACTGTGGCTGGCATTTTTTTAAGTGCTCGGGATATAACAGCGAGCACACGATCCTACAGCACACGACCTTGGGCAGAGGACAGACAAGATACAGACAATTCCATTACAGGCATACCTTTTCCCATGTACTTAGCTTTGTTGCATTTCACAGATGTTGCAGGGTGTTGTTTTCTTACAAATCAAAGGCAAGACCCCTCCACCAGCAAAAAGATTATGACTTTATTGCAATACTCATTTTACCGAGGCGGTCTGGGACTGAACTTGAATTATCTCTGAGGTATGCCTGTTTCAGTGTGATGAGAGCCTGGATGAGAAATGATAGAAGCTGCTGCCTAAACCATCTCTCTCCACTTTACTGGTTCCACATTGAGCTTTTAGTTAATTGTAATGCATAGAACCACACAACATATAAAACAATATGCTAGGAATGATCTCCCTAACACAGAAGAGAGATGAAGGGTCTGGGAGGGGAGGGTGGGAAAGAGCAAGGACGGATAATGAAAATATAATTATTTGACCCTTTTTGACCTTTGAGAAGAGTTTTAAAATGTATTATATCAAGACAGGCTGTTTAATAAATGAACATTGGTACATTTGCCTGGCATATGTAACTCTTCGATTGGAGTGGGAAAAGGAAGTGGAGATAGTTTTTAGTTTGGAACTAATCAAACTTTAGTATATTTCCATGTTTACAAAAAAAATCTTATTTTAAAAATTAAATCCTTATGTATAGAACATTTTTTAGGGCAGTGAAAATATTCTGTATGATATGACAACGATGAGGACATGTCATCATACATCTGTCCAAACATGTAGAAGGTACACCACCAAGAGTGAAGCCTGATGTAAACCATGGATGCCGGTGATAAGGATGAGTCAATATAGGCCAGGGGTGGGCAACCCCTGGCACGCATGCCAAACATGGCACGCCAGTAACTTTTGCTGGCACGCGAAACCCTCTCTTATAATCTTCCATTTACAATTTTTTTCTTAATATCGACTTTTTTATTTTTCAGATAAATTCAGTGTAGGTGCATCTTAGATAAATAAATAATTTTACATAACAAGTTATCTTAAAGGCCATAGACATGGATTGACGAGAGAGGGGAATAGCAATTTCTATGCCTCTGCCTTAACTCTCCCTGCCTTCCTAGATTCGACCAGTGTTTTGGTTTCATCCACATACGCTTGTGAATCTTTGTTCTCAGTGATGAATTTTGTTAAGTCTCATAATAGGAGTAGCCTGACGGATGAAAGTAGTAGCTCGTGCCCTAACTGGTTTGGCTCAGTGGATAGAGCGTCAGCCTATGGACTGAAGGGTCCCAGGTTTGATTCTGGTCAAGGGCATGTACCTTGGTTGCGGGCACATCCCCAGTAGGAGGTGTGCAGGAGGCAGCTGATTGATGTTTCTCTCTCATCGATGTTTCTAACTCTCTATCCTTCTCCCTTTCTCTCTGTAAAAAATCAATAAAATATATTTTTTTAAAAAGTAGTAGCTCGTGCATATCTCTGAAGGTCACGAAATATAAACCTGATGTAAAATCTCTGTCATCAGTGATGCAGCAGCAAAAGTCCCACTGATAATATCAAATGGAGTTATAAAGTTTTCTGTCGGACTATCAGTGTACATGTATACATTAAAAAATAAATGTATTCTTCATCATCATATACTGTGTTTTTGTCACTCGAATGAATTTTTATTATTTCTTCAAGGTTCTTCACATACACACACCTTAAGAGATATCAAGTAGGCATAACATGTTCTCAAAAAATTAGGGTTGGCACGCAGAAGAATTCTGAGTCAGAGATTTTGCTGGTTTTGGCACGCACTCACAAAAAGGTTGCCCACACCTGATATAGGTTCAGCATTTGTAACTGATTACCACTCTGATGGTGGATGTTGATAATGGGGGTGGCTATGCATGTAAGTAGGGCAAGGAGTATATGGGAAATCTCTGTAAATGCTACTCAATTTTGCTGTGAACCCAAAACTTCTATAAAAATAAAGTTTCGATGGACAAAAGAGATTATTTCACATCTTGGTTGTGAGCTCTGAGCATACCCCTCAAGTAAGGGAATCAGGTATCACAGACCAAAGGGCCCTTCGATACCCAGGCTCTTACCAGGAGTGGCTCTATCACTGACATGTGTTGGGGTTTTCCTCAGGAATAACAGTTAAATAAACCTTAATACTCTCACTGGAGCATGAAGACCATTTCATTTACTTCTCAGGAGCCAAGCCTGAGTGCTCCCTTCCAAATGCACTGGGTGCTGCTTGGCAGCACCTGGGCCCCTCTGTGTCCTCTCTGCTGGAGTCTGGGCACAAAGGCAGAGTTTGATAGGAATTTTAGCGATTGTCTCCATGGTGACAGAAAGTAAACTTTGCTCTGTCTGCTATTGTTTGTAGAAGCCCATCCAGGCCTGCAAGCTGTCTTCTGCACCTTGCCCTGAGAAGCCCGAGGCTGCCTTAGTGCCCTTGGGTCCTGACCACCTGGCCCACCCACCATGTTTTGTTTTCTTTAGATCTGGAGGTCGGGCAACCACGATTCTCCCTGAGGGGAGCAGGGGAAGTGGGTTGTGGGATGGAAAAGCCTAGTTTTAAACAGGGAATATTGTGGGCACCAGGTTTACCAGGATTGCCTGACACGATTAGAAATCTAGATCTTTTTCATGTGCTCTTCTGCTCAGTGTGCCCTTCTCATCTCTAGTCCCATCTGAAAATTTTACTTATTCTCTCTTATTGATAAAAAAACATATGTTTTTAGGCAAAAGCACTACATTACTTACAGAGCTAAGACTTAGTATCTGATCCTTTGTCACATATTTTCCAGCTACAAACAGAAGTGGTGAGTTACCAAGTGAGACATAAAAAAATGTTTTCATGAGTCCCAGAAAAACGAAATGCTATTTATTGGGATATAGATTGTAGGCAGCATGCTGTGTGGGAGCCCTGGGTGCCAGTGAGTCTTGGTGGAAATGAATTGGGCATCAGAAGAAAGGAGGGACAGAACATGAAAGATAACTTGGCCTACTTCATTCATTTTGCCTAAGAGCAGAATTAGTAATTACTGCGCTAGCCCAGAGGTAATTTTTCTAATCACCAGCAGGGGGACCTAGTTGACTGTAGCGATATGATTGCATTTTGAACTCCACGTGGAGAAGAAAAATCTGGCTTTCAGTTCATTCGGGACCTTCTGTTTTGCATGTTGCTTTGAAATCAGATGTAACTTTGTGCTGTAGGTGATCTTTATTGGTAGGTTAAATATCTTGATTATACTGAGGTTTTTGTTATTGTTCTTGATTCCATGACAAATTCAAGTTTTAAAAGTTAAGATGTTTCTTTTTTTTTTTTTGGTTTTGATTTGGTTTCTAGTTAGCCAACTTCAGTGTTTAAATGCACCCTTTGGCACATTTTATCCATGCATGTGAAATTCCAGATAACTGTGGCCTGCACAGGAATCAAACCTTACCCTTTTCTTCATACCCTATGTCCAAATCCTGTTGGTTCTACTTTCAAAATAGAAACACTATGTTAAGGTTTCATGCTAGCACTTCTGAGTTCATAGATTTATGTTATTATCACTTTTTACCCATTTTAAGGAACTGGAAATATTTATATTCACCTAAACTGCTTAGCTGATTTAAAAACACGTACTTTTATATATAATTTCTTAAATAAAAAAAGAATAAGGGAAATACATTATATTCCTAAATTAAGCATATCTCAACGTTACTATCTTAGTCCAAAACACAGTTGTCAATTTCCTGGACCACTGAAATAGCCTTGTAACTAGTTCCTTTACTTCCACTACCCCTTCCCTTCCCACCCACTCAGCGGTCCAGTTGGGTCACTAAATCTCCAAAGGTTCAAATGTCCACATTTTTCCAAAGACATCTGGTTGGTGGCTCCCACCTCTCCCCCAGTTTGTCTTTGCCTTGGCTGGGTGAGCATCCGGGGTTAGGCCCTGACAGGTGATGTATGGGAAACTAGAGATTGCATGAGTAAGGGGAGGAGCTGCGGTGAAGTGAGAGGCACACAGAGAAGAGACATGAAAGAAAGGTCCTAGTTCATGTTGCACAGGAGGATTCTTGCAAAGGATTCCATGACTCACCTTAAAAACTTTCGCTTCAAAAATAAACAAGTCCCAGGACAAAGTTTAACATGATCAGAGACTCCGAAGGTACAAGCCAAAGGTCACATAACTCAAGAGGAATAAGGTCAGGAATTTTCAATCAGAGCTAAACATGGAGCTAAACAAACAAATAGGACGACTTCAGTGAATGGAAGAGCATCAAATGCAGGGGCCAACTTGAAAGGGACGTTTCATCTTTAGTCAATTTCCTTTTTTTTCTAGATTCCTATTTGTAAGCTTCAAATACTATTCCCTTCTTGATTCTATCTGAAGTATAACCATCTGCTACAGATATAACTGTAGCAAAATGAACACTCAGGAAACTTAATTGTGCAAGAAATTTGTTTTTCTATAACCTAATTTCTGTTTTGAGCTCCCATTCCTCTAATGCAGCAGAAATTAATCTCTATTAACCTGGGGATTTCCTCCCACCCTTCCCACAGTTGCATCTAATTTCTGGAGGGTGTTCTGAGTGACAAAGTTGGGACATGAGGTATATGGTTTGAGTCTAGTCTCTGGTCACCATGTGTCTATGCTGGCATCCCCTGTGATGACCAACACTGGGAATAGAAAAACCTCCCACCACTCCAGCTCCCACAGGGACCACACCCTCAGTATCTGTCTACATCACACAGCCATTTCTCTTCTAGGCTATTTTTGATCTGGATCTTTCTGGAGCTTCAGTAATCCTCCTTTCCATCTGACATTTGAATGGATGAAAGAGAAGGAGAGGGGGTAGGGCCCTTTTACAGGGGCTACATTAGCATCTATGTTCTTTTTTTGCTTTTTATTGATTTCAGAGAGGAAGGGAGAGGGAGATAGAGATAGAAACATCAATGATGAGAGAGAATCATTGATTGGCTGCTTCCTGCACACCCCAGACAGGACTAAGCCCGAGACCCAGGCATATGTCTTGACCAGGAATCAAACTGTGACCTCCTGGTTCTTAAATCGACACTCAACCATTGAGCCATGGTGGCCGGGCAGCATCTAAGTCCTGACTTCCTTTCTAACGTCTCCTTCCCCACACGTGGGAAATCTTTGCGTAATATTGGGTGGAAACGCTTTCTCTAAATGACTGAGTAGACTTCTAAATCTTATTTATGCCCTACATGTTTCCCATTCCCTTGGAGCCTGGATTTTGGAGACTCAAATGCCAAAAAAAGCACTTTTTTTGTTTTTGGTTTGCTTTCTACTTACCTATTCTGTTTGGGGGTAATAGAGCTCAGAATAACCTATCTGCTATGTGAAAGATGGTAAGAATGAAGAAGTAGGGGAAATATTAAAGAAAAACATTGACTGATACTTCAAAAGTGTATCCTACCCCATATCTCTCTACTGATTAAGTCCCTAACGGAGGTAGCTGGAATGACACAAAGACTAAACCTCTCAGTGCATGCTAAGGGATGCATACAAGCTCTAATAAAATGCCTAGGAGCTCTTAAGACTATCATTTGTTACAATTAAAAATATATATTATTTGTAACAAGTGGAAATTATTTCGGATGTACAGATTATAAGGAGTTCTCCTCTGCTATGATCTGGCTGTAGAGCCCTAGGCTGATCACTTCACCTTTAAAGCACAGATTTTCTCATTTTTAAAGTGGTGTTAATAACCTCTGCTTCACAAGTTTTTTGAGAGAATGAAATTACATTAAGTAATCCAAGTGATGCATGATAGTGGTTCAGTAAATGCTTGTTTGTTCATCATTCATCCATCATTCATGTGTTTGTCCTTTCTTCTAACAGGCATGCATTCCTTACTCCTATATCATAAGGCTATAGCCACTGTTTTGCAATATGTAAAATAGGTTGTTTGGTGGGTGTGACTGCCCTCACCATATTGTAGATATAAGCCCCAAGTACAATCAGTGAAGATAAGCCCTAGATTCATTAATCCCATGGATCTGATGAGCTCAGGGCTAGGGCCTCCCCATTGCCCTTACTGGTTTCTAGTGAACGAGTTTTTGAGCAGAAACAGTACCTTTAATGCTAGAGAGCCTTTAATTGTGCACAATATGGACAACAGCACCCTCCTCACTTCTCTAAATGAATGTTATCAATACTATTTTCCAGGCTTCAGATAGAGTTGAATGGGATACAAATCTTAGCTCCAGAGCAGAATTTATAACTATTCTTTTAATTGAAGTATAATTTTCAAACAATAAAATGAACAGATCTTAAGTGTTCATGAGTTTTGACAATTCTATACAGCCATTTACCCACCCCCAACAAGAATTTAATGTTTTTATTACTCCCCAAATTACCCTCATGCCCCTTTCTAATCAATCTTCTTTCATTATGGCAGAATTTTTTATTCTGAAAGTTCCCAAATGTATTTAGGGATGTCTTTTATTTTATTTAACACTAGAGGCCTGATGCATGAAATTCGTGCAAGAGTGGGCCTTTCTTCCCCCGGCTGCTGGCACTGGCTTCCCTCTGGCACCTGGGACCTGGCTTCCTTTGCAGGGGGAGGCCCCGCCCACCCGCCACAGCCCACCTGTCCGTTGCAGCCAAAGCAGCTTGCCTCGGCCTTTGCAGCCCCAGCTTCGTCCAGAAGGTTGTCCAGAAGGACATCCAGTCTAATTAGCATATTGTGCTTTTATTATTATAGATTTTAAATCTTGGAACTTCCTTCTGTCAGAAGTAAACTAATGGGAGCCCATGTTGGCATGCATCATCTCAATATTCATGACTACTCTATAAGGTAGGAGCTATTGCTTATTCCGTTTTACAGATGAGAATGCTGAAGCTCAAAGAGATAAAGTAAGTCACTCAAAGGTCACACAGCTCTCAAGTGGCAGAGCTGGGTTTTGAATTCAGATTGACACGATTCTAGAACTCGACTTTTACATCACCGTTAAAGAGCAGGCACGCCCTGAGGATTAGCTAATGGTTTGCAATTTTCCTGGGTCTTGATTTTGTGCACCTGCTATTACGACAAAAGGAGAAAAAGTTGGTTAATATACCATCTTACAGGGTAACTTCTATTTCCTTTGTCATAGCCTCCCGAGCCTTGCTACCTTTTCATTAACTTGTGCCTGCAAGATTTTCACCTGCTGACTGTTCAGACCATCTGAAGATGATAATCATGATGACTGTTAGGAGAGCAAACATTGTGAGCACTTACTATGTGTCCGGTGCTATAGGAAGCACTGCACCTGAACTTCCTTGTTTAGTTGTCATAACCACTTTCAGGAGAGGATTTGCTATTCACACTTTCACAGACGAGAGCTTGGAGGCGAGAGAGCCTGAGTGGCTTGCCCAGTGCTGCACAGCGAGAGAGCGGTGGAGCTGACCTTGAATCCTGCCAGGCTCCCCTGAGAGCCGGTATTTAACCACGGCTCTAGGCAGCCTCTAGATCTGTTTATGTCCTCAGTCCTGTTCACCAAGAACGGTCTTGGTTCCTGCCTAAACTAGACCTCACAGTACAAATGTGTGTGTGAACGCTGCCAGCTGGCACTCCTTTAGATAAGCTCCTGTTGGTCCCAAACACTGAAGTCCACCTGGGCTTCAGAAACTCGGAAACCCGCCAGCTGGCCCGTGGCCACGCTGGGAGGTCGATGACGTTTGTTTGGGGCATCTTACCCTCCTCTGCACTCTGCCAGACCCTCCAAGTATCGTGTCAACCAAAGACTCGAGCTTTCAGTTCCTGGAGCCCAAATCCTGCCAGGATGACAAGTCCTTCAGCTTACGCCTGTTTACTTGTTGAGAGCCCGGATGCTCCTGCGGCCCCAGCCTGTTGATTTTCCCATCTGCCGCTGAGTCAGTTTCGCTCTAGCTTCCCCAGCTAAGCCTGTGCGAATGGGCTTGTGGACGAGTTTGGTGGAAGCACTCCAGACACCTGAGGCTTTCTTGCGATAGGCATCCTATCTATCTTGGCAACCTCAGTGGTGTGTCTCCCAGGACTGATAGGAAAGGAACAGGGCAGCCGTGGTGATCACAGTTAATCACATGGCATTTACTGCACCTTGTACAGTCCTAACTATATGCACACATTCATTTAATCCTTAGAGCAGTCCTATGAGGTGTGTTAGTCAGGGCTTCAGCAAGAAATAGGCGGCACACACAGATGGAATTCTGAAGAGGAGTTTAAAAAGAACTATTTGCATACGTGTAGCAGATTTAAGGGAGTCACTCAGGGATATGGAGGCGCCCAAGAAACTATCAGCAGAAGGAAATTGTTCCCTCTCCTAGGACAAAAGGAAATGATGTAACCAAAGCAGATGAGGAGCTATTCTAAGAAGCCATCTGCAGTCTTGAGGAATGTGGCCAGAGCCCCCGTGGTGTAGGGGTGGGGACAGCAGGTGAAGTGAACAATGAGGTGTTCCAGAACAAATACTTTAACACACCCTTCCTCCTTCCCAGTTCCCATTGGCTGGAACAACCGGAAGCCTGAGGTCAAGGGAGTCTGGGTGATGTGGAGGTCAAGGAGCACTCACCGAGGATCTCTCAGAACAGGGCTTGAGGACCAACAGACAGTCACAGCCCACGAAGACATCAAGGCACAGAGATGGGAAGCAACACACTCAAAGGCACACAATTGGAAGTGGCAGACCTTGGATCTGAGGGAGGCTGCCACAGCTCTAGTGTTGAGGAAGGACTTCTCTTACAATTACATAGTGTCTCACAGCTTTAAACAATGCCTTCTCCAGAGAGATTTTGGAAGGCTCCTGAGGGATGTATTTTGAGCAGATGCCAATCGTATTATTCTTGTAGAATTGGGACAGATCCTAGGATTAGGCACTTGGCGCCCACTAATGGATGGCACCATTGGGATGAATCTGGTCCAATGCATGGAGATCCATATACGTCAAAATGGTTCCCGCTGGTGGCAGAGAGAAGCCCCTACTACAGTTAAAAGGGCTCCGTTCTCCTGCTTAAAATGTCCCTGTATACAGTAGACCCCCAGCAGGAAAGACTTCATGACAGACACAGGTAACTGCAGGCCGTGGCCAATTCCATGTGTTAATGATGACTAACACGGTCAAGTTAATGAAACAGATTATGAAATAGTAGGTTTGTCACTAAACTGCTGATAAGATGGAGAGAATCCTTTTGCCTCAACTTAAGAGAAACTAAGGCCTGTGGTTTCTGTGTGAGAGAAGTCAGTACTCAATTTGAATAACTTCTGCAAAACAAGGAAAGAAACGCCACTCACCTGAGTTGAACCCGATTGAGGCAGACGAACAACTAGAAAATACAATCACGGTGTGGAGACATTTCCTGTGAAACGAGAAGAGGAGGCACAGAAAAGCACTCAGGTGTGAAAAAGAGAAAATTCAGGAGAAATGAAATGATGAGTATGTTTTTTTTAATATTAAAGAAGTAAAGCTCTAATGATAGCCTTTTATCGTTCATATTTTATTTCTAATTAAGTTTTTCGTTTTCTCCTAGACAAAATTAGGCAGCAAGCTGACTGAAGTACAATTTTTGTAAACCAGACAAAGGGTGGGTCTGGGAGAGAAAGAAGAGGCCCAAGATAACACAGTAAGAGGTACATGATTATAAGGAAAAGACCAACATTTCTATGTAACGTTGAACCCTGCCTCAATCGGGTTCAACATTTCTTATGTGTAGCATGTACTAGGGCCCTGCGGCTTGGCATTGTCCCTGCAATTTGAGAAAGGAAAGCAGTCCTACAGACCCACAGTGCTATGACAGAACACTGCGAGGAGTAAAGGAAATGAACTCAGCGGGTAGCCCAGTGTTATCTAGAGAAAGCTTTTCTACTAGACATTTTCCTCTCCCACCATTTGTTCAAACAGTGTCCTTGTAAAATTCTATCTTTCTAAATGATTTGAAATGTGGAAGTTGGCTTTAGGATGCAATCTTCATTATTTATCATAAAGATGGAATATAATGGCCTGAATTGTTATTCTTTCCAGAAGTTAGCTATTTCTAGGAGTTGGTTATTAATATTGTTTATTAGAGAGTAGGGTTTCAAATGGCTGCTTTGCTTCAAGCCATAAATACTGCAAGCATGTTATATAAATAGTCATCCATGCATGAAAAATGCACTCCCGCCTTCCTTCCCCTGGACTCCAGGTTTCTTAAGATGCTGTGGGACTGGTCATGGGGGTGTAGGGGCTCCATGTGAGCAAGGAGCTCAGAAAAGGAGAGTAAAAAAGATAAACAGACTAATGTATATGCATTCAACCCTCCCAGGTGTTGGGATCTTCCACCTGCATTTAAAGTAAAAATTAAGAAAGGAATATAAATACCATCGTCCAATCCATAAAATAGGAGATAGGGTTGAGAAATATCCTTAGGACTCCTAGAAATTGTTCATATTTAAAAGACTATTTGAAGGACATTTGTTTATCATTGATACGTATTTTAAGTGGCCATGATTATAATCTGTAACCAGTTAAAAATGAAGTGTGATCAACATTGTTTTCCAATCAGACTTTGATAGTGATTTGGCTATTGGGGTAGAGAAGATATAAAACATCAATGAAAAGTATGCTTTGTGTCTGCTCTGTCATATTTTGGGATCTGGGAAAGGAAAATGTGTTTGAGCTATGACAATACATCATCACTATCTCCCTGTTAACTATACTTGAGTTAGGGTGGAAAGGGAAAGTTATCCTTGATAGTGGGGCAGGGGGAGAGCTCATTTCACCCTTTCCATTCACCCAAGTGCACTTAGCTGGAACCTGGGACCCACCTTTGGGAACCACATATCTGCCGGCACCAACCCATACTCACCAGATAGCTGCCTCCCTATCCCTGCAATCCCCAGCCTTCCTGTATTCTTGCTCTAACTGCCCTGGATAACCCATGTCTCTGAGATGACACCCAGCATGGGGCGGGGCGGGGGTGGGGGGGGGGGAGTGTGTGTGTGTGAATGTTTCCAAATGTAAGAGACACAACTAAGTAGGCAATTTTAAAATAGAGGTAGTTTTAGATTAGATAAAAGACACTAATATTAGAAAATACTTGAGTTAAAATAATTCTTTATTGTGGTGTTTCAATCAGCCAGTTGTGACCTATTGGTGAAACCAATTTACTAGAACTGGACCAGCATCTTTTTAAAATATATATATTTTTTTATTGATTTCAGAGAGGAAGGGGGAGAGAGAGAAAAAACATCAATGATGAGAGAGAATCATTGATTGGCTGCCTCCTGCACCCCCCACACTGGGGATCGAGCCTGCAACCTGGACATGTGCCCTTGGCTGGAATCGAACCCAGGAACCCCCCCGAGTCTGCAGGCCGATGCACTATCCACTGAGCCAAACCAGGTAGGGCTGGACCAGCCTCTTTTAAAAATATATGTAAGTAGACTAGAAACTTTCAGAGCACATCCCATATAGTAAAGTTAGGTGTTGTTTTATGACATTTTGTTTCAATGTTCTGTATGTAAGTATGTGTTGTGAGTTACAATAGAAATATATTTCTTATGGTAAGTTGTGGTCAAGAATTTTGAGTGACATTTTGATCAGTGATTTGATTAATAATACTGGAAGCAATGTTTATTAAAAATATCAGAAGATTCCATGAAGATAAAAGGATAATGCATGCACACACTTAGATATTAGAATCAGGTTTTAATAAATTCTTGATAGTTACAGGGATGAGATAAAGCAAGCAAAATCAAATCGATGTAGGTAACATTTAAGGTTTTGTTCTTATTTCCGGAAAATCAACCATATAAATTGATATGATATTTATGAACAGGACCTATAGCAGTGGTTCTCAACCTTCCTAATGCCGCGACCCTTTAATACAGTTCCACGCCCTCGCCGGTTTGGCTCGGTGGATAGAGCATCAGCCTGCGGACTGAAGGGTCCTGGGTTCGATTCCGGTCAGGGACGTGTACCTTGGTTGCGGGCACATCCCCAGTGGGAGGTGTGCAAGGAGGCAGCTGATCGATGTTTCTAACTCTCTATCTCTCTCCCTTCCTCTCTGTAAAAAAATCAATAAAATACATTTAAAAAAAATACAGTTCCTCATGTTGTGGTGACCCCCAATTTCATTGTTACAAATTTAACATAATTAAAGCATAGTGATTAATCACAAAAACAATATATAATTATATATGTGTTTTCCGATGGTCTTAGGCGACCCCTGTGAAAGGTTCGTTTGACCCCCAAAGGGGTCGAGACTCACAGGTTGAGAACCGCTGACCTATAGCAACTTAAGAATGAAATATTATGTTGATAATATGTAATATAGCAAACAATAAAAATAACATACAGTACTTCAAATAAAAGAGGTTATAGTTTCCCTCTACTCTTCCTTATCAGAGAATACCTAGAAAATTGTGTTCAGTTCTGGACACCACACTTTAAATATAATCAAATAGGGGCACAACCCAAGAAATATTGTGAAAGGATGTAAGAAGGAGAAACTACAACAAAAAGTTGGAGAAGCCAACTGAAGAAAGAAAGTTGGGGAAGAGTATGATAGCTGTCTTCCCACTTTAAAAGGTTAGCATATGGAATAAGCATTAGAGTTGTGGAAAACCCTAATGGGACAAACTCAGAAAAGAGCTGGAAACATCAGGGAAATGATGTCAGCCCAATGGAAGAAATTGCTATCCAATCTGGAATGGGTTCCCTTGAGAGCTATTGAGTCCTCTTGCACCGAAGACTCTCATGCACAGACGGCCTGGGATTTATATTAGAGTAATGCAAACATCTGGAGAGCCCTGAGCCAGTTTGAATGTCAATGCCCCATCTCACATTTCAAGTTGTGTGACTGCAGTGACTACATGTCTGTCTCTTCTCCAGGGAAGGAGAGAGAAACAGCTGGAGCAGGAGAGCCAGGGATCAGATAAGGCCTCTGCAAAGGTCTGAACGGGCTGTTTCGATGATAGGCAGATTTATGATGGAATAATTTCCTTTGTTTGTCTTGTAACAAGTGTTTGTACCTTGGGTTTGCAGCAACTCCTTGCCCTGTGGACATTTCCAGCTGGGTTTCAAAGAAAGGAAATGGTTTTGCTTAAGTGACTATTAACAGAATTCCTGCTGATTAATTTTTTCCTTATTGTTTTCATCACAGAAAATAGGTACTATTTGTTTCAGAGTAATAAACAAAAAATATTATAATTTCAAAATAAAAGTTTAAAATTGCACAGCATATTATTTTTTTAATGCATACACTTTATATGGATCCTTTTATTCAAAACACAGAAATAGGAACTGTATTTGTATCTAGCAGCATCCTAACACCCTCTTATAGCAAATGTTAGCTTTCTATCAATCTATTCATTTTTCTTTTTTTAAAAATATATTTTATTGATTTTTTACGGAGAGGAAGGGAGAGGGATAGAGAGTTAGAACCATCGATCAGCTGCCTCCTGCACACCTCCTACTGGGGATGTGCCCGCAACCAAGGTACATGCGCTTGAGTACATGCCCTTGACCGGAATCGAACCTGGGACCTTTCAGTCCGCAGGCCTACACTCTATCCACTGAGCTAAACCGGTTAGGGCCTATTCATTTTTCATACTACAAATAAGAATTTTCCTAAGTTCCTCTCTTTCTCGTTCTGATTATTTCATGTTTCCTTTCTCTTTTAGATTTTCCACTTTTCCCCATTTCTCCTTCCTTAATCCCAGTTCATTGAGAAAAAAAAGAATCAGGTGGGCCTTTCATCTTCCCATGAACAATTCTATGAACATACCAATGTCTGCACACATCATCTTCCTCTTTCCTTCTGTTTCAATGAAAGGAATGTACCTCCCTTTTTTCAAAATTTGAAAATAACTTTTTAATGAAGATAAAAGGAGAGCTAAGTTCTGTGTTTGTGAAGAATTAGAAGATGTCACGGTAGAGAGTAACAGGCTACATCTGAGCAATAAATGTGAGCTAGGTTTACTTTTGTTCCCATACAAAAATAAAAATAAAATTATTTTAGAATTCCTACAGTGTCATTTACAATTTGGTTGCATTCAACTTGTGACTTTGAGACAATCAGTCCACAAGCATTAATTGCCCTTTTAGCTCATGCACGGTTAAGCAGTTTTACGTTTGGAGGCACACGTAGTAGAATTCAGGTATAGGGATCACATCTCGATTCTGCCTTCACTACAAGCATGAGCTTATCTATCTCCGGAGTCTCTTCAGAATTCTTCTCACACTTTATCAGATTTTCACATATTTGTAAGTTAATGTTTCTCCTGAGACAAAGTTTTGCTTCTGCTATAGTCCAATAAACAATTACTGGACATTGCATGAAAAATAGAACTTTGTCACACCCTTTAAGAGATTGTTAAGACATAATTGGCCTTAGAAAGTTAATGCCATTCTATTACCCTTAGGACACAGGTTCCCACAGGACATTTTGGTACATTTTTTTTTCTGAGAGTTTGCGATGACTCTAAACATTAGAGTCTTTAAAATTTTTTCTTTCTCTTTCCTGCTATCCTATCCATCATCAAGTCCTTTGATTCCACCTTTCAGATAATGTTCAATGAGTCCACTTCTCTTCATCTGTACCATCCCCACTAGAGTTCACACCAATATAATTTTTTACCTGGATGACAACTTTATTTAGCCTTCTCACCAGTGCCCCTAGAGCACTTCTTGTTCTTCTTGAATTCTTTCTCCACACAGCAGCGGAGCAATCTTGTGCCAAATGCTGCTGACCAGTAAGACTGAAAGTTCTCTATTAGACAAATAAGTGTAGGTGTCTAGGAAGTTGGATATCGGCTTCGGAATTGAAGTTGGAGTGGAAAACGTGTGAGTGAAGGTAGACTGATAAGAGATGCAACGTCTGAGCCCTAGAGCTCCGCTGTGTGTTGGGGATCTAACAGGGAAGACTGAGAAGTAGTCAGGGAAGGACCAGGAATGCCAGAGGATAGTGTCCTGGAAGCCAAGTGAAGAAAATGTATCAGAGAGGAGGGAGTTGTCAGCTGTGTAAAGCGCTGCTGATGGGCCAAGAAAATGAAGACAGGACCATAGCTTAGTCACAGGTGACTTGACAACAGTAGTTTCAGTGGTCTAATGGGGGCAAAGCGAAAAGATTCAAAGGAAAATAAGACAACAAATACTAGAGACAGCCAATGTGCACAGTTGGTTCATGGGATTTTCTGTAAGAGGCGTAGCTGGAGTGGGGGTGAGGCCATAACAACAGGAACTATCAAGGATGCACTGGCAGGTGCTTGTGGAAGTTCTGTTACAATTGCTCCTATTTTCTCAGTGAAATAGGAAGCCAGGCGATCAGCAGGGTGGGAGTAGGATTGGGGAGGAGCTGTTGGCCTTTGAGGAGGGAGGAGAAGGTCTGAAGTAGTCATCTAGAGGAGTGGGAGGGGGAATGGATTAAGAGAATGTATTATGACTGTCGCACTCCCTAGAGGTCCAGTAGTAATACATTTAGAATGAGGCTGGTCAGCGTGATTTTACTTTTTCCTCTATTAATATCGGT
>NW_005871499.1:141848-158679 GCF_000147115.1 Myotis lucifugus
AAGGATGATTAAAGTATATTTGGTCTGAAGACATAGAATATTCACACCTGGGCACCACGGGACAGTAAAACTAAAACCCACAATGCTGAAGTGTAATAGATCTCATAAAAGGAGGCACTAAGTGCTATGACGATGGTTCTCAAATTTCAGCAAGGATCAGAATATTTGTTAAATGATTTGCTAAAATACAGAGTCCTGGGCCTCACCCCTCAGAGTTTCTGATACAGTAAGGGATGGGGCCCAATAATTTTCATTTCTAACAAGTTCCCAGATGGTGCTGATGCTGATGGTCCAGGGGCCATATTTTGAGAATTGATGTGCTATAAAAATTCAGAATAGGGAGGCATTGCTTCTGGCTCCAGAGATCAAGAAAGGCTCATGAAGAATATTCTTTAAAAAAAAAAACCCAAAGCAAAACACATATATATTTTACTGATTTCAGAGAGGAAGGGAGAGGGAGAAAGAAACAGAAACATCAATGATGAGAGAGAATTATTGATCGACTGTCTCCTGCCCACCCCACACTGGGAATCGAGCCTGCAACCCCAGCAAGTGCCCTGACTGGGAATTGAACCATGACCTCCTGGTTCATAGGTCGATGCTCAACCGCTGAGCCACACCTGCCAGACATGGAGAATATTCTTTATTTCTCTGCATGTGCTCAGAAATGACAGTTTGACATAATAAAAAACTGTATGTTGAATATAAGAAGAGAAGTAATACTTTTTGCGTCACATATTTACTTATTCTGCAAATTAGAGTTGCAGAGAAAATGTAGTTCTTTCACTTGTCTGAAACTTCATTGTATGAAATAAACATGTTGTATGCCTTAAACTATGCAATATTATCTACACTAATAAAAGAGAAACATGGTAATTAGCGTACAACCGCTACCCTTCCCATTGGCTAATCAGCATATCCTTATGCAAATTAACTGTCAGCCAAGATGGCAGCTGGCAGCCATGCACAGAAGCGAGCAGGGAGGCTTGCTTGCTTCAGTGACTGCGGACTCCAACATTCCCCGCCTCACTTGCCGGCCTCCCAGCTGCAACTTTAAGCAACTATGTACTATGTTGCAAATAAGAAGCTAAACAAAACCCCAGAAACCAGCCGTACTGAAAGCCAGCCGGACCGCAACATTGTATCGATGTTTTCAGCAGCGAGGCCTCAGAGCTAAAGCTGGCCCAGAATAAAAAAAAAGAAAAAGAAAACAAGGAGCAGTTGGGAGCTTCAGTCACTCGCCAGCCGGAAAACAGCCCTCAGCCCCTCACCCAGACTGGCCAGGCACCCCAGTGGGACCCCCACCCTGATCCAGGACACCTTCATGGCAAACCAGGCCGCCCCCACCCATGCACAAGCCTCTATCCTATATAGTAAAAGGGTAATATGCCTCCCGGCACCAGGATCAGCGGAGCAGCAAGGCTCCCGGCACCAGGATCAGCGTGACAGGGGGCAGCGCCAAAACCCCCTGATCACCCTGCGGCTCTGTGTGTGACAGGGGGGCGGGGCCACAACTCCCTATCCGCCCTGCTTCTGTTGGTGACAGGGCACCCCAACCCCCCCACCACAGGCCCTGCTCTGTGCCTGATAGGGGGGAGCTCCCCAATCCCCTGATTGCCCTGCGGCTCTGTGTTTGACAGGGTGCAGCACACCAACCCCCTGATCGGCCCTGCTCTGTGAGTGACAGGGGGAAGCTCCTCAACCCCCTGATCGGACCTGCTCTGTGCGTGACAGGGGGGAGCTCCCCAACCCCCTGATTGACCCTGCTCTGTGTGTGACAGGGTACGGAGCCCCAACCCCCCTGATGGGCCCTGCTCTGTGACTGACAGGGGGCAGCGCCCCAACACCCTGATCGGCCCTGCTCTGTGACTGACAAGGGGCAGCGCCCCAACCCCCTGATCGGCCCTGCTCTGTGCGTGACAGGGGGTGGCGCCGCAACCTCCCCATCTACCCTGCCTTGAGTGTGACAGGGGGCGGTGCCCCAACCCCCCAATCGGCCCTACCCTGAGCATGACTGAGGGTGGCATCGCAACCTCCCAATCCGCCCTGCTCTGTGCATGACGGGGCGGCGCCCCAACTCCCCAATCGGCCCTGCTCTGAGCCTGACCAGGGGCTGCACCTAGGGATTGGCCGTGCCCTCTGCCACCCGGGAGCAGGCCTAAGCCAGCAGGTTGTTATCTCCCGAGGGGTCCCAGACTGCGAGAGGGCACAGGCCGGGCTGGGGGACCCCCTTCCCCACCCCCCCGAGTGCACAAATTTTTGTGCACCGGGCCTCTAGTATGTCAATAAAGCTAGAAAGAGAAATAACACTTTACTGTCTAGAAGGGATCTAGTCTCATCAAGGCCCCACCTGCTGGATGACCAGGAAAAAGCTGACTTCAGTCCATTCCGTGTAAAATTTGATCAGTTACAAAAATTTAAACAACCTCTTTAGGTAAATATGTAAGGTAAGATGCTTGGCCTTTTAGATTTCATGTGGAGGGATGTGGTTATGTGACCTTGTGGCTTTGGGGGGATGGTGTCCTTATTCTGTGCTCTGGCTTCTCTGTTTTCTGTGGCAATGTCTCTTGTCTGCCAGGTGGCCAGTCACGCTGCCGGAATTCATGGCTGAGGTCTGCACTGCGTAACTGCTGGCCCTTGCACTTAGCTTGATCCAGCCCAGCGGTTCTCCTTGACTGACTTGGCATTACCTTGCACACGATGGTCCCCTCTGAGTTTCTGCCCTATTCTCTACATGGCCACTGGCCTAGTGAGTGGATTATGAATCGTCTCACCCTTCACCAGAGCGGGGAAGGATTTGCTACAGTGGCCCTTTGACAAACTCACTGGGTCTCAGTTCACGTGCTTTCACCTTCTTACCCTTGGGATCAGCACTTTTGGGTCCCATCTATACCACCTAAGTGCAGAAGCCAAGTTTGGGGACCTGGTTTCAAACTTCCCTCTCTGTCTAAGTACGCTGGGTTGCCATATTTTTCTCTGACATGGCATCCTGCCACCTCATTAGTGTGGGGATGGCCTGAAGGCAGCCTTCTTTTGGAACCCTAACTGGAAGCAGGGCGAGACCCCATCTCTGCCCTCAGCATTACCCTCAGCTAGCCTATGAGCCTTCCTCCTTCCTCCTGTCTCTACAGCTCCAGGGTGAGGCAATCAGAGTACGCCACCCTGCCTTCCTTGTGTCCTTTCTTTAAAGAAAAAATATTTTTATTGATTTCAGATAGGAAGGGAGAGGTAGAGAGAGATAGAAACATCAACTATGAGAAAAATCGTTGACTGACTGTCTCCTGCACACCCCCCACTGGGGATGGAGCCCGCAACCCGGGCATGTGCCCTTGACCAGAATGGAACCAGGACCCTTCAGTCCGCAGTCTGAGTCACCCAGAGACCTGCTTCGGTTCTCCACCTCATTTTGCATTGTTAGTATACACCATGGGAAACACTGACAACATTAAATGTTTTAACTTCTTCACCTGTAAAATCCTGAAGAACTTAAAAATATTAACTGAAAATTATATGTAGAAATTGTCACCTTATTAGTACCATCTTCGGGATATTAAGAGTAATTAATGTTGAGTCAGTCATTTCTTATAATGAGATTGAGTAATACAAAGCTCATGATCATTGATTCATTTCACTTCTCTGAGGCACACCCTCTGCTCCTATAATATATCTTGAATTATACATTACACATTATGTTGAACAAATGGATGAGTAAGAAATTTCCTGTTCATCTGCAATATGCAAGTGTTACAGTGAGATCCAAGAACTTTCATTTTTAAGGGTCAGAGTGACTTGTAGAATACCTGCCAAGAATATAGATTTTACCTTTACACAATTGTCAGACATTTATATGGCAATTTTCTTCAGATCACATAAAATTTAATAATGTAACCTTTAGAATTGTACCAAATGGAGAACAGATGCACTTTCTGCTAATAAAATCCAATTTGAGAAATCCCTCTAACTCGGAATAAAAATGAAAAATCTGAAGGTGGACAGAGTAAGTAAGTAGCTGGAAAGTATTGGGTAGTTTTCATTAATAATTAGAGGATTGATTGAAAATGAGAAAGGGCAACTTCTTTTTACTTTCCCAAGAATGGTACCAAAGAAACAAGTTTTGATAATCTAGTAGCATACATCATAGTTTTGTGTGCATGTATGATATCCTTCATATTTTCAGGCCTATAATTTGTTTATATTTTCTCCCATTTTTCACTGTACCTGTTTAAGTGTATGTCACTCAACTGGACAAAGAAGTAATTCTGAAAATTGTAAAAACTGTTAAAGTATGTCACAAGTGGTAAAGTTGTTCTAAGAAGACTTTGTATAAATGGTCAGGCCAAGAGAATTTGTTATAAGAATTCATATTAAATATTAATATATAGACAGTTAAGTCTCTTATCTTACAAGCAGATCATGTCCTTCAGGGGTGACTGTGATAAGGAGGTTTCTCCTTCCTGGCCTTCAGTGAGGTGTTAGTCCAGGTTAGTTGAAAATTGCCAATGTACAATAGGTAATTGCTAATATGTGATGTTGCTTGATTTGATAATTACCACAGTTTCCTGCTTTGCTTTGGCTTTGCAAACATGTCTTTATTATTCACAATAATACATACTAAAAAAGGCATAAAACTAATTAATGTTCCCTCAACTGCAATTTTTGCAAATGCATCAAAATCCAAAATATAATATAGCTTTGATCAAAATTGATGTGCAAGTAATTTTATTAGTTGCTTGGGAACAAGCTATATCCTGGAAGCAGCCAAAACCTTGAGAAAACAAAATTAGAAATTCTTAGTGTTCTGTTGTTTAATTATTACACATGGGAGGTGATTACTTTCAAACAAAATGTACCTCTTTATTCCTTGAAAGGCAGTCAGTGAAAGCATCTATTGCACTGGCATTCTAACACCCAACGTAACAGACACCTGCTAATGAGTTAGCGAATTCTAGAGAGGCTGCTCTTCCCAGCCCAGCCTGCCTGTCTTGTTCTGCATTGCATCCCCGGGTCCTTTTCTTCATCACTGTCTTCATTTCCCTCCCCTCCTCTTTCCCTTCCATTCCTTTTGCTTTGGTTTCCTTCTCTTTCTATACATTTTGTTTGTGTAACTTAAGAAAAAATTCCCATTTTTGTCTCCTTTAGAACTGAAAAAACCCCATCACATTTGCAAGTGTCAAAATACACTGCCCAATAATACTTGATTATAAGAAATTCACACACAGAGACACTAAACATCATGCTTCTATTTTAATTGAGGATAAATTATGGAAACCAATAATAAAACAGGTTTGGCTTTTATAAGTAGAAGAGACTGCTCCTACAGGTGCTCGATTTTATTAACTATTTTGTTGAGCAAATACTTGAATATATTTTGTATGAAAAGATTTGACATCCCTTAATTGTCAAAACCCATGCAATTCTGTCTTTTCTACCCATGTGCATCTCTATAATTAATAAGTATCTTTAAAAATGTAAGTTTTTTTCATATTTATATATATGCTTTTAATATTTTACATATATTTAATTATTTAATTTAGAATTTACAAATCAATTATTTTTTTTATTAAATTATTGCATTAGTTACTCTTTTTTCCCACCATATCTCCCCTCCACCCAGTTCCAACCCCACCCTCTGCCCTCACTCCCCACCCACTGTCCTCATCCATAGGTGCACGATTGTTGTCTAATCTCTTCACTCACCCCCACACCCCTTTCTCCCCCCCCCCAAGAATAGTCAGTCCTAAAAATGTAAGTTTTGGATTTTTTTTTTTGTGTGTGTGTATGTACGCTTTGGAGGGCATGTGCTATTATACTCACTGTTCACGGGTGACAGCATATGCTTTGATTTTTTTCCCCTGAAAAGACCGGTTTTCTAAACTCTCCTCCCTCTGCTAAATGCTTTCTTAATGACATACATGATACCACATCCCTATCAGAGGAAAGGGGCAATCCAAGAAATTCAGGAGCTTCACTTTTATTGCGAAGTTGAAATATAGTCAAATTTAATTTAGGCTGTAATATTTTGTTCAGAAAATAACAATTTGAGTAGCTGAGGAGATTCTGACTGCCTGTGAGTGGGTGTAGCTCTGGGTGAGAGCATGAGAGGGAGTTGTTCATCTGTTCTTCTCTGTTTCAGCAGCATCATACCTTTAAGAGTATGAGCATGTGACAGTTCTTGATGAGATTCTAATGCTTAAAGGGTAATTCAATATCACCTTAATTCTGACTTTAGAACCAATCTTTAAGCATGGTGCAACCAGACTACATAATTCATAAAATATTTAATATCATTTTTTTTCCTTAATACCGACTCAATGACTTACCAAAATCTGCTGGCATTTTCTAAACAATGTTTATAAAGGTCACAGTTCTTGAGGGCAGACACAGTTTCTTGTCACTCTTGAAATTTTACCCCTTTTCATAGTTCTTGGCACATAGGAGCTGCTCGATGAATATTTGCTGAATGAGTTAAGTGACTGCCAGTATGTCCCACTGAGTTTGAATAAATGGTTATACTTAAAGCCTTTATAACGTTTATGTCTACTTGCTTTACAAGAACATTGTCAGGTGGATGGCAACACAATTCGTTTCATGTGTCCAAATCATGTGTCTTATTGGGTACGAGTTGACCTAGTTCTGATGAAAAGAACACAGGGAGAAAATGAAGGCTGATGCTTTCAGCAATGAGGTGGAGGAAATGGGTGGATACTTAGAAGTGGAGCAACATGCAAACATCTAATGCAACATCAACTTTAACAGGGCTCTTGGGAAAGAACAAAAGCTGTATCAGAAATAAACATGAATGGTGCCTGGTGGGTGATGGCCCTTGGGTTGGTGGGCTGTGTTGCTGCAGGGGTGAGAATAGAAAAAATGAGCTTGCTCTCCCCTCTCCATGTCCCTGTCTTTGGTCCAAGAATAGGGCTGCCAGTAAGAAAATCTGCAAAGGAAAAAACAAGTTAGAGAATATTGAGTTGGAAGAAAATACTAATAACTACAAATCAGATGATTAAAACCCGAAGGATGCAAAGTAAAGCTAATGTCAATTTGTAATATAGCTGCTGAAAAACCAATATGGTATGTTTTCATGGGCGTGTATATGCCTGTGTATTAAAGGAGATGGTATGTATTAAGAAATGTTAGTGTCGGAGATATGGACAATTATGGAATGACTCTAGGGGAGAATACTTCAAATGATGTGGGAATGGAGGAATTGTGACCTGTGAGTAGAATAGTATCAGAAGCAAACAGAACAGATACTTGCTAGCAAGTTTTCTTAAACTTGCTATGATTGCTCCCTGTTCATCCTCTGGTTCCACCCACGGTTATCTACAAGTTCTTTCAGAGATTCTACAGTGCAAATATAGACTCTTAAACAGTCTACCAGGAAGTAAGCATGTATTCAAAACCTGGAGTTGTATTATCTTAGTTTGCACACAAACATGGGTAGGAAGTGATGTATGTGGCAGGTGGCCATCCTTTCAGGGAAATGAAAGTCTGTGTGAGGCAGATGTGATGAGTGCAACATTGGGAGGAAAACTGAGTTTCCTCTAGTGTAATCCGACTTCGGTAGAAAATGCTAAAGTTTGATACAATAGCCTTAAAGCATTCAGGAGGGTAGATGCAATCTGGCTTGGGAGAATTTGGGGGAGTTGAGTTGAGGTCCATTTGAATATCTGTAAAAAGCTCAGATCGAAAGGGTTTAGCACTTTATCTCTCTATCGGTATTTCTGTGTCATTTATTGCAAGGTTTATTCAATATCATAGGCAGAGATTGTAATGGTGAACATGACCAAATCCTTGCTTAGCCTAAGGCCCCTAGCGAAGGTAAAATGGTAATATGTTTAGTTGCAACACTTTCCTGGAACATGGCACCTGGAAATAAGCAGACTCCAAACACCGATAAGGTTGTCATGGAGAACTACATTCCAATCTTAAAGCTGTTTCCTCCAAGAAGGGTGCATTCGACTTCCACAGGCTTCTTGAATTTTCACGTAGCTCCTTTTTCTGCTGAGATGTTCTGAAAGATATCAGAAGACACCAACCCAGCAAAAATGGACTGACAGGAAATTGTATGTGCTCTGCTTATGATTTCACTACAAAATACATGATCAACACTTTCTTAAAAATATGTGAATAGAAAAATATCAATTAAAACACCAAGATCAAAACACAGTTTCCCAGCATGTGCTCTGCACAGCTAAATGTAATGATTTCGTTTCCCACAGCTCTGCCTTCATGCTACTGTGTAGAGTTTGCTTTAAAAAATCTTTCTCCTAATTTCTCCTTTTGGAAATTTTCCACCTAAAAGCAAATGTCATTCATTGCTGTGTGTTTTCACTTTAAAAATAATATATACTCTTTAAAAGATTAGGAAAGTAGATAAGATTACCCATAGTTTTATCATGCAAGTTTTTATTTCTAGTATGTTGTTTCCTACATTTTAGTGACTACTAGTATACTCAGTAGAACTGTTGTCCTGCCTTTTCTGTTTGTTTGTTTGTTTGTTAATCCTCACCCAAGGATATTTTTTCCATTGATTTTTAGAGAGAGTGGAAGTGAGGGGGAGAGACAGAGAGTGAGAAACATCGATGTATGAGAGATACATCAATTGGTTGCCTCCTGCATGCACCTGACTGGGGCCAGGGATTGAGCCCTTGACTGGAATCGAACCCAGGACCCTTCAGTCTGCAGGCAAGGGCTATCTTGCTTTTTAAGTCATGATATAAATCATTTTATATTCTTTATATTTTTTATTTTTCAATTACAGTTTACTAGTACATTCAATGTTATTTTGCATTAGTTTTACTAGTAGTTGCACAGCATAGTGGTTAGACAATTATATACTTTACAAAGTGTTCCCCCAATATTTCCAGTACATACCTTGCACCATATAGTTGTTAAAATATTACTGAATATATTCCTTATGTTGTACTTTACTTCCCCATGACTATTTCGTAATTACCAATTTGTACTTCTTAATCCTTTCCCCTTTTCATCCAGTCTCCCAACCCCTATTCCCTTTGGGAAGCAACTATCAGTCTGTTCTCTGTATCTATAACTCTGTTTCAATTTCGTTTGTTTATTTTGTTCTTTAGATTCCATATATAAGTGAAATGATAATGGCATTTGTCCTTTCCTGATTGACTTATTTTACTTAGCATAATACCCTCTCAGGGGTGGGCAAACTTTTTGACTCGAGGGCCACAATGGGTTCTTAAACTGGACCGGAGGGCTGGAACAAAAGCATGGATGGAGTGTTTGTGTGAAATAATATAAATTCAAAGTAAACATCATTACATAAAAGGGTACGGTCTTTTTAGTTTTTTAGTTTTATTCATTTCAAACGGGCCGGATCCAGCCCATGGGCCGTAGTTTGCCCACGGCTACTCTAGGTCCATCTATGCTGTCACAAATGGTATTTCATTTTTTTATGGCTGAGTAATATTCCATTGTATATATGTACCACAGCTTTTTTTAATGCATTCATCTATTCATGGGTACTTGGGTTGCTTCCTTATCTTGGCTATTATAAATAATGCTACAATTAATATAAAGTTGCATATATTCTTATAAATTAGTGTTTTAGGTTTCTTCAGATATATACCAAGAAGTGGAATCTCTGGGTCATAAGTCAGTTCCATTTTTAATTTTTTGAGGATCCTCCAGATTATTTTCCACAATATGCATTCCTAGCAACAGTATACGAGAGTTCCCTTTCCTCCATATCTTCATTTATATTATTACCCTACAGGCCCGGTGCATGACATTTGTGCACTCAGGGGGGAGGGGTCCCTCAGCCCAGCCTGTGCCCTTTCACAGTCCAGGAGCCCTCGAGGGATGTCTGACTGATGGCTTAGGCCTGTTCCCCACAGTTGGACATCCTTAGCGCTGCCATGAAGGCGGGCCACTGCGCTCACCAGCCATGAGCCTGGCTTGTGGCTGAGCAGTGCTCCCCCTGTGGGAGCACACTGACCACCAGGGGGGAGCTCCTGCATTGATTGTCTGCCCCCTGATGGTCAGTGTGCATCATAGTGACTGGTTGTTCCACGTTCAGTCGATTTGCATATTACCCTTTTATTATATAGGATACTAGAGGCCTGGTGCACAGATTCATGCACCGGTGGGATCCCTCGGCCTGGCCTGCTCCCTCTCGCAATCAGGGGCCCCTTGGGGGATGTCAGATAGCTGGTTTTGATTGGCCTGATTCCTGCAGGCCCAATCCAGACAGGAGGGAGCCCGATCTCCGTGCATTGAGCATCTGTCCCCTGGTGGTCAGTGAGCATCATAGCAACCAGTCGACCAGTCGTTCGGTCATTTAGTCATTCAGTTATTTAGGCTTTTATATATATACTAGAGGCCCGATGCATGAAAATTCGTGCAAGAGTAGGCCTTCCTTCCCCCAGCTGCTGACACTGGCTTCCCTCAGCACCAGGGACCTGGGCTGACTTCCTTCGGGCCACCTGCAGGCACCCAGGACCTAGGCTGGCTTCACTTGGACCGCCTGAAGGCACCCAGGACCCGGGCTGGCTTCCCTCCAGCCCCAGCTTTGTCAGGAAGGATGTCCGGAATGACGTCCAGAAGATGTCTGGTCTAATTAGCATATTACCCTTTTATTATGATAGATATAGATTCTTAATAAAAATCATAGGTGTATACCATGTCAGCTACAGTTTACATCAGTAATTTGCTATTGTTCTATATGTATTTTGATTCCAATGTTTATTATTATTACTATAATAAACATAATTGTGGATAAAGCATTTTTATATATAGAATTATTTTCTTAAGATATATTCCATTGTTCCATATTGATATAAGATTGGTTGTTTCACTATCAGCATTGGCTATCCTATATAATAAAAGTGTAGTATGCAAATTGTCCCCTCCACCGGGAGGTCGTCTGGGAGTTCAACCAGGGGTCGGGGCTGGCCGGGGGAAGGAAGGGAGTACCCGGCTGGCAGGTGCTAGGGACCCTACCAGTGCATGAATTTCGTGCACTGGGCCTCTAGTACTAAATATATTTTTGCTAATCTGACACATGAGAAGTGATATCTCACTATTATATTACTTTAATTTCTTGCCTATAATCAAACTTTTGCTAATAACATTTGTTGCAAATAGTTTTCCTATTTTTGTGTTTTAATTATATTTATTAGAATTTTGATGTAAACATTTAAAATTGTGTGAATTGAATTTACTTGATATTTTGCTTTCTTTTTATAATAATGCATATGTACTTCTTATTCACAAAGTGTTTAATATTTAATTCCATTTTTAATATTGAATAATAATATAGTCACTTGAATTTATTTTAATTTTAGTGTGATATAATGTGATATCCTAAAACTGTGCTACTCTCCATAAAGGTAAATAATAATCTCAACATAATTTCTTCAATAATCTTATGCTTTCCTATTGCTTTTCATTGCTTCCTTTATCATAGATTGAGTTATTACAAATAATCAGGCCTGAAGAGTGTGGCCATGTGCCCACCTGTACAAGTTGCTGGCTCCATCCCCTCTCCACCAATGTTTTGCTCTGAGACTTCAAGTACCGGTCACATTGCCAGGAGCATCCTTCAGGAGGCCCAAGTTTCTGATCTCCATGAGGTTTACTCCCTTTGCTTTCCAAATTTACCTAGAATTCCAATAAACACAAACACCTTGCTCCTCCCAGTCCTTTAGATGTTTACTTGGCCAACTTTCCGCCAAATGACATGAAAAGATAGAAAAGCCCATGGGATGCAAGCCCATCTCCAGAGCATTTGCCCCAGCAGAGCATGAGACGGAACTATTAGGAACAGGATTTGGAGTATTTCTGAATGACTTCAGCATTGGGTATGGGTGTGAGAGAGATGCAAGAGAAGCACAGGACAGAGTTCTTGCCTTGAACAAACTCATGTTTTGGTTGGGTAATCAGGATGTATATGTCTGAAATAATACACACAAGCAAGCCCATCGTGCTCCAATTCATACCATGTACACAAAAGAGAGGAAACCAAGGCGAACTTGGAGAAGTGGGGCAGGGGGGAGTGAAAAAAAAGACTTTGAAATTTCTCCTTGGGTGCATCCTCCCAGGTCTTGCCCTTTTCTGAGTTATAGTTTTATTTTTTCTTCCACTCCTGGTGTGTCTTACTAATTGGGTGACCAGGTAAGTTCCTTAGCTTCTCTAAGTCTCAGTTTCTTTAACTGTAAAATGGGGTAATAATAGCAATTATCTCATGGGGGTTATTAGATAATATATGAAGAGTGCTCAGCAACAGAGACTCACACATGAAAGTTATTAATGTATGTTAGTTTCCTTCATCACGGTCCATCTCTTTTCCCTCTACCAAGAAAATAAGTTGACAGAAAAAGTCAAGAACCATGGATTTCACTCATCCTATATAATAAAAGTATAATATGCAAATTGACCAAACGGCAGAAAGACCGGTCGGTGGGGGTTGGGACCGGTGAGCAGGTGGTGCCAGGCCAGCCAAGGCACATGCCAGCAGGCAGAGGGAGGGGACGGCGATGTGTGTGTGTGGGGCAGTGGTGACCAGCGGCGGGGCAATGGGGCCGGCACCATCCCCTGATCGCCCACCCAGTCAGAGGGAGGCCACCAGTGACCACAGTGGAGTGATTGGGGGTGGGGCCAGCCACTCGCTGTCCCTAGATAGGCTCGCTGGGGTTGCCTCCTGCAGAGGGAGGCCACCAGCAACGGTGGTGCAATGGGGGGGCATGGCTGGCGCTCGCTGCCCGTGCCATCCCCTAATCTGCCTGCCGGTCACCCCCTGCAGAGAGAGGCCAGACTGCAGCTTATTTGGACATCCCCTGAGGGCTCCCGGACCAGGAGAGGGTGCAGGCTGGGCTGAGGGCCCCCCCAACCCCGCCGAGTGCACAAATTTCTGTGCACTGGGCCTCTAGTATGGGATATAAAATTGAAAGCAACAAATGAACAAACAAGAAAAACAAACAAACAAACAAACAAACAAATGAGAACTCATAGTCACAAACATTATGGTGGTTACCAGAGGGAAGAAGATTTGATTTTGGGTGGTTGGCATACAATGCAATATACAGATGATGTATCATAGAATCGCATGCTTATAGCTTATATGTTTATTAACCAATGTTACCCCAGCAAATTTAATTTAAAAAATTGTTTTCATATCTTTCCCATTGATATTTACCAGTTGGTGAGTTTGGCCTTAGTAGTCTGTTTCAATTCATTAAGAGAGGTAAATATTTCTGAAATAAACCTTTAAGAGCAGTCCAGAGTGCTGGGGATCTTGGAAGCTGGACTATACTTTGAGAAATCTCTCTTAGTTTGAATTTTAGGAACTGAACTGTCCAAGCTGCCCTACTTATGGCCACCAGAAGTCTGTCAGAGGCCAGGGACAGTCCAAGTTCTGCATTACGTTTTCCCCATTGTCATCCCGGGGACCACAAGCCTGACAGCGAGCTCTGTCATTAGCTGGCAGTTTTTCTCTGTGGCTTTTATCGGCTCTCTTCTGTGAAGATACAAAAGCTGTCAGCTTGGGAAGGAAGAGTTTCCACGTGACATGCTGGGTGGTTTTGTGGCACCAGGCTGGAAATGGAGCCACTTTTGTTTTGGTTTGTTTTTATGTCTCAAAATTTGTTTTCCCTATTATGTCTGACATTTCCTTGTTAAAGATTAGATTTTCTTCTCTTACAAACATTTAAAAAAATTTCAAATATATTTGATAGAGATGAAAATTTCAATAATTATCAAACACTGACTACTGTTTGCAGTCGGGACTGATGTGTAAATGAAAGAGCTGTTGATGGGTCTCTGGAGACAGGCCTGGTGCTGGCTTTATCATGAGTGTATCTTCTTACATAGGTTACAGCATCTTTCATGCTTGGTTTTCTCACGACCCTCAATATTGACATTCTCTCACATAAGGATAATCATAAAAATAGCTAACATTTATTCAGCACTTACTCTGCGTTAGGTGCCATGTCAAGCCCTTCAAGTGTATTTTCTAATTTAAACCTCCTCACAAGGATCTTAGGAGGTAGGCACCATTATTGTCCTTATTTTACATATAAGGAAAATGAGGCCTCAGAGATGATCTATTTCAGTAAAGACTGGCGGAGAGTCAATTAGTGTGTTAGTAACTTAAACCTGTTCTATGTGATGGTTGTATTCTTAAATATTCTGGTATTCAGTTATGCGATCCTTTTTAGTGTTGGATAAATGCTGTCCTGAGATTTAGCTGGAAACATAATAAAATTATACTTGGGAAAGATTTGTTGCAAACGGAAGTAGGCAAGATTTGAAATATTCATATACTTGCCCTCAAAATCCTCATTTTCTCTGTTATCAAGACTGGGCCATGAGCAATTCAATGGCAGGCAATGTAAATATCTCTAAGATCCTGTGACCCTATCAAATAGGTCAGAGGAATATTTTAATAGGATGTTAAATTGGGAGTTTCAAGGGAGGCATAAAATGCAATAAATAAGACCAAGATGCAAATTTTGAAAGGAAATACTTCCAAAATCAGGGCTACAATGCTTAAAAATCCTTCTCTCAGACCAAGGATATAAAACAATCGGGCTGTTAGGGAAAAGAGAGGGTTTTGTGACAATGAGTGCTGAGTGAGCTGCTGTGTTGTGAGGCCAGCCCTGCCCCCATGCATGAAAGAGGACCCTGTGTGCAGAGGGGGTGTGGTGTGTGTCGGGGGGTAGAAGGTGGTGATTGACTTTCTTCCCATTACTCTTGCCCTGTGGACCCCTGAATGTTAGGAGCAGAGTGGCCTGGGAAGCTTCACTGGGGAAGTGGGACTTGGGCATGATGCGGTGGGAGAAGGGAAAGAGGAAGAGGAGTTTCTGAACAGGGAACGTCACATTCAAAGGCATGAAGATGAAAAGTGCCAGCTTACATGTGGGAAGTCTGGCTTTTCATGAGGAAATCAGGAGTAGAAGAGTGAAAACTGAGGTTATAAAAGGAGAAGGAGACCAGCTCATGGACAGTGTGGAAGGCCAGGTCATTAAATGTCACATATTCTCAGCACAGGAGAATCCATTTAGATGGACTGATGTTCACAATATCTGATATTCACACCAGCGGATGAAAGCCTTTGAACTTCCTTCTGTAGACCATGGAGTGACATTGTCAGTTTGTGTGGTTTTGATCACGTCAACTTTGTAAGGAGAAGGCTCTGCTTGCCATGAGGATGGCGAGTCTGGGAGGCTGGATAGGTGGACTTCAGTGAGCAGGCAACAGGATAGAGCAGAGCAAGGATGGCAGGGAAGGTAAAGGAGAGACATTTTTGAGACAATAGAAAGGAAGAAACAGGTAGAGAAAGAAATGAAAAGTGACTGCAAGACTTTGTGCCTGGATTCTGAAGAAGTTGGTGATGCCACTAGATGAAAAAGATGGGTTTTTATTGGAAGATGGAACATTTTGTTCATAGTTTGAAGGCAGAATTGACAGAATTGCTGATAGGCTGAATGTGGGGTGTTAAAGAAAGAAGTTAAAAATGATTCCAAGAGTACAGTCAATAATATAAAAGCCTACGTGACCGGCTGACCAGCTGACCATCCAGTAGCTATGATGCGCACTGACCACCAGGGGGCAGACGCTCAATGCAGGAGTGGAAACCACAGGCATGGAAACATGGAGCAGACTGCTGAATCTCAGAGGAAAGGAGGAAGGGGGGAGGGTGGTTAAGAGATTAACCAAAGATCTTACAGACAGTCCTTGGGTTATGTCGGACTCGATGTACATTGTTTCGTGGTACGTGGTTATGTGGCCATCTCCCATTTATTTATATAAAAAAAGTTCCATCATTTCGACGTATGTACATATGCGCTTTATGTTTTTTATTATTTATTTACCACAAGTAAAGGTCAGGAATTGTTATCTTTCTTTTAAATTTTTTTTAATTGTTTCACTTCATTACTGCTGTGTATGTGCTCCATGTGAGTGATGTGATTATGTAGGTGGGTTTCGACTTATGGCGAAAATCACGTTACTTGGCGCCGTAGGAACGGATCTTCAACATAACCTGAGGAGCTACTCTATATGCATACTGGAGGCCCGGTGCATGAATTTGTGCACCGGTGGGGTCCCTCCACCTGGCCTGTGGGAATTGGGCCAAAACTGGCAGTCTGACATCCCCCAAGGGGTCCCAGATTGCCACAACAGGAGGGTGCAGGCCAGGCTGAGGGACCACACTGGTGCATGAATCCATGCCCCGGGGCTCTAGTCTACACTAATAAAAGAGAAACATGGTAATTAGCGTACGACCGCTACCCTTCCCATTGGCTAATCAGCATATCCTTATGCAAATTAACTGTCAGCCAAGATGGCGGCCCGCAGCCAGGCAGCTGGAAGCGAACATGAGGCTTGCTTGCTCCAGTGACTGCAGACTCCAACGTTCCCCGCCTGCCTTGCCAGCCTCTGAGCTGGCAGTTTGAAACATTCTAACAAATATAGAAGCTAAACAAAACCCCAGAAACCAGCTTTCAGCCGGCTGGGATCTCAGAGCTGGAGTTATACATTGTTTCGATTATAGAACGCAAACAAACCAGCGGAAGCCTCAGAGCTAGAGCCAGAGCTAAAGCTGGCCCAGAATAAAATTTTTAAAAAGAGAAAAAAAAGGAGCAGTTGGGAACTTCAGTCAACAGCCGCCAGCCTGAAAGCAGCCCTCAGCCCTTCACCCAGACTGGCCAGGCACCCCAGTGGAGCCCCCCACCCTGATCCAGGACACCCTTCAGGGCAAACCAGCCGGCCCCCAGGCCTCTATCCTATATAGTAAAAGGGTAATATGCCTCCCAGCACCGGGATCAGCGGAGCCGAGAGGCCTCCTGACACCGGATCA
>NW_005871499.1:158779-161616 GCF_000147115.1 Myotis lucifugus
AGGGTAGAGCCATAACCTCCCCATCGCCCTGCGCTGAGTGTGACAGTGGCTGCGCCCCAACCCCCTGATCGGCCCTGCTCCGTGGGTGATAGAGGGCGGCGCCCAACCCCCTGATTTGCCTGCTCTGTGTGTGACAGGGGTGGTGCCCTAACTCCCCTATTGGCCCTGCTCTGTGTGTGACAGGGGGTGGTGCCCTAACTCCCCTATTGGCCCTACTCTGTGAGTGACAGGGGGGAGCTCCCCAACCCCCTGATGGGCCCTGCTCTGTGCGTGACAGGGGGCAGCACCCAATTCCCTGATTGGCCCTGCTCTGTGCGTCACAGGGGGTGGCGCCGCAACCTCCCCATCGACCCTGCCTTGAGTGTAATAGGGGGCGGTGCCCCAACCCCCCAATCAGCCCACCCTGAGCGTGACTGAGGGTGGCATCACAATCTCCCAATCCGCCCTGCTCTGTGCATGACAGGGGGCGGTGCCCCAACTCCCCAATCAGCCCTGCTCTGAGCCTGACCAGGGGCTGCACCTAGGGATTGGGCCTGCCCTCTGCCACCCAGGAGCAGGCCTAAGCCAGCAGGTCGTTATCTCCCGAGGGGTCCCAGACTGCGAGAGGGCACAGGCCGGGCTGAGGGACCGCCCCCCCCCCAGTGCACAAATTTTTGTGCACCGGGCCTCTAGTATTATAATAATTATGTATGGTGCCAGATAGATACTGGAAATATCAGGGGGAATACTTTGTAAAGTGTATGATGGTATCACCACTATGCTGTACACCTGAAATTAATACAAAATAATATAGAATGTAAACTGTAATAGAAAAATAAAATAAATTAAAAAGGGATTCCAAGGTTTCTGAGTTGAGCAAATGTAAGGACAGAGTTGCCATATAGCTAAGGCTGGGAAGACCATTTTAAGAAGCCTTTGGTGGTTAGTTGACTGTTTTGGCCATGCCAACACAGAAGTGTGACCTGATCCAATCCTCAGTGGGCAGTGGGTGGTAGGGCTGAGGTTAGAAGGAAGAAAGCCATTGGATTTGGGTACTTGGCTTGAAGTTCTTACCTGTTCATTAGCCATTAGCACAAACAATCACCTACTTGTATTGTAATATGTTGTCCACTGATAGGTTGTGTCTAGGAAACAAAGAAAAACATTCATGACTTTGATCAATAATTGTTGAACATCCATTGGTTATATGGCACAGGACTGTGCAAGACGATGAACAATAGAACGTAATCCATGGATCTCTTTGATAAACAGAAACCTTCATTTCCAGGGTCATCATCTTGTTCTGACTTAAGTTTTTAAGTAGTTCATATGTCCAATGTCTTGGGGGTCCCCAATGGTAATATCATGCGTATAGACAAAGGGGACATTCCATCATATAACAGGCATATCTAAGTCGCTAAGTAACCTTTTCCAAAGGAGAACACAAAAGTAAAGCGAGATCTGTCAGCCGTATGGTAGGGCAATGACTGGGTCTAGTTTATCTCAACATGTACAGGCTTTGCGCTGGCATTTCCTGGATTCTGGGTCTAACATTCTGTTCTCTTTCCAAATACAAACATTTGCATATGAAGCTTGTGCTTCTTTCATCTTCCATGATGTGATTATGTCGCAAACAAAATCTTTTTTGAACTGTAGGACATTCTTGAACTGAAATTAAAATTTTGGCCAGTTGTACAAGTTGGCACACACCCCTCTGCACGCCTTGAGTTCCTTCGCTTTTCTGCAAACCTTGCTCTGTAGGGATTACTTAGGTCACAATTCTTTGGGTCCTAAGCGCTGCTCTGAGTTTTCCCTCTCTGGGTCTTCCAGAAATGTAGGGCAAAAGGCTTCTAAGATGATGTCATAAGATGGGGACTACAGAAGGATCAGAGAAGGTGTGGAAATGTGTCCAGCCACCAGTTTCATTTTGACTGCTGGAGCTTTAGGATTTGGCAGTTTAAAATTTTTTTCAATTACAGTTAACACTATTATTTTGTATTAGTTTCAGGCATACACATAGTGGTTAGACCATCATATACTTTTCAGTGTTCCCATGATATTTCCAGTACCCACATGGCACCATACATAGTTATCCCAATATCATTGACTACATTCCCTGTGCTGTACTTTACACCCCCATGACTATTTTGTAACTACCAATTTGTACCTAATCCTTTCACCCGTTTCACCCACCTCCCAATCCCCCGCCTCTCTGGCAACCATAAGTCCGTTCTCTGTATCTATGAGTCTGATTCAGTTTTGTTTATTTTGTTCTTTAGATTCCGCATACAAGTGAAATCATATGGTATGGTATTTGTCCTTCCCAAGAGCCGGCAGCTTTAAAAGTCAGCAAATGAAGACCGCCATGGACGCAGTGACAGTGGGTTCCTGGGGGTGCAAGGTTAAACCTGGGCTCTGGGCTCCTAGTTCACAGCAGGGGGCGCAGTCTTGGAGGCTTCAGAGAAGCTTTACCGCCAGCGGTTGGCTATAAAAATGGGTGGCCAAGTGACGCTTCCCTCCCCCGAGGCTGCCTCCACCTGGGCGTCTGCTGACAGGTCAAGTTGCACGAACGCCATGTACCTGAGATAAAAACCCAAACGGCACACTCCACATAAAGACCCTTTCCTTCCTTCTGCCCTTCCTTTCCCTCTTATTTTCTTTATTATGTATTTATCTTTTATTTCTATTTTTCTCTTTATTTCAGAAGACACCTTCTTCTCCCTTCATCAGCAAACTACCCACCCTCGCGCATCCCACTCCGGCTCCTTTTCATCTCCAGGCGAAGGCTGGCTCAGACCATTGTACCAGCCCTTCGCCAGGTCTCACCCTCACTGCCTCCTTCAAGCTGGGGAAAGTAG
>NW_005871499.1:161716-162386 GCF_000147115.1 Myotis lucifugus
CAGAAGCGGCTGCCGAGCGGCTTTCTGGGTGGGCCGGCCTCCCCGGAGTCGCCCAGCCCCGGTCCAGCTCCGCTCCCGGCCGTCGTTCCCTGATTGGCCTCACACTCCCTCCTCCCCAGGCGCCTCTCCTCCCCTGCGCCCAATGGGCACCACCACCTGGTCCAAAAATTCCCCCGAGGGCACCAGGAGGCTCGGCGGCCACCCCCAGCGTCCCGGTGGCAGGGCCGGCGGCGGCGGGGCGCAGAGAAGGGAGGGGGCCAGGAGGACGCAGGAGGAGGAGCAAAGGTGTTGGAGAGCAAACTTCGGAAAGGAACAGGAAACCTGCCGGGGAGGCGACCGCTTCGGCTCCCAGGCGCCCGGGCTGCGCGCGTCGCGGGGTGTCCGCGGCTGCGGCTTCGCTCCCCACGCGGCGGGGCAGGGCTGAGCCGACCCCCGGTCCCTCCGGCCGTGCCCTCTGCAGCCGCTCCCGGCGCTGCCGCCGTGCGATTCCGTTCCGCCTCCGCCGCGGCGGCTCCCCGGAGAGGGAGGCGAGTGCGCAGAGAAGAGGAGGACGTCTACTCCGTAGCATGAAGCAGTCTGTCTGATACGTGTCCAGCTTGATTCTACATCGGCTACTCGTGTCCCTGTACGCGGAGGGCTCGGTAACGGGTTCATCATCCCCTGGGGTATC